>NC_041392.1:697565663-697601736 GCF_002162155.2 Triticum dicoccoides | reverse complement strand
CAATGCCCCCCTTTAGTCCCGGTTGGTGCCACCAACCGGGACCAAAGGCCTCTTTTCAGCAGCCCAAAGGGCGGGAAGCGGCGGCCTTTGGTCCCGGTTGGCACCAACCGGGACTAAAGGGGGGCATTGGTCACGGTTGGTGCCACGAACCGTGACCAATGCTCCCTTTAGTCCCGGTTGGTGCCACCAACCGGGACCAAAGGCCTTGTGCTGCCTCGCGCCCAAATGTTTAGTTCCACCTCGCTAGTTGAGAGGGAGCCGCACCTGTTTATAAGGTGCGGTGCACCTTCCCTCTCGAGCTCCTCTCTAAAGCAGGCTTTCGAGCCTAACCGTGCAATGTGTGCCTGTGGGCCTACTGGGCCTCCTGCGGGCCTGAATCCTGGCCCATGGTAGGGTTTCTAGTCGTATTCAGGCCGTGGGTGCCCAGTAGGTGGCACTTTTTTTGTAGTAATCCACCAATAAGCAATCAAATCATCCTTGACGTAATTGATCCTGTACCAGTGTAGTTTGCTTTGTGTCTTTGGGATTTAATCCAGCATCTTGACTGCCATCGATCTACTGTAAATTTAAGAATAGTACTTGTCCATTGAGATTCTGTTTCATTATTGTCGGCAAACTAGTCCTTGAATCATCATGCATGCATGCGCTGCTCCATTACCATCCGGCTAAACCCTCGATTTTTCTTTTGTACTGGCGAGAGAAGAACACACCAGCAGGAAGCCCCGACCAGATGGGTCACAGTTGAAGCTCAGCAACTGCTCGAAGAAAAAACAACAAAGGTGGCCACGGGGCTGGTGGCTTGGTGTAGTCCCGACACGGATGTATGGGCGTGGAGCAGCTCGGCGGCTCAAGATCGCGGCGCCGGCTAAACGCAATGGCAGCGGCGGCTGAGCGAGGCCGTTCCTGAGTGTGTACTGATTTTGTATCTTTCATGAACCAGCGCTCGTGGATAGGACATGCAGGAGCCATTTATGGTGCAGATGTTCCTCATCTCGTAGACTGAGCAGGCAGCAGCTTGAATCGAGACCGCGGCTAACGAGGGCTCCGGCGAAAATACAGCATGCGGCGGGTCAGAGCCCGCAGGCAAGGGCCTTGGCAGTGGCTTGGCCATAGTCGAGGCGGAGCGTAGCCACAGCAGCTCGGAGTCGGGGGCACAACCGGCAAGTCCGAGTCCGGCTCATGTTGGAATCTAATCCGGTGCTTCCTGAGTCTTCACGTGATGCATCGGAGTTGATTTAGTCAAAACTTGCCTTCGTTATAACTCACGTCTTCTTCCTCCTTCTCCCTTTTTTTATGAGAGGAATACTAGCTTGGTACTTGTTCCTTCGTTACTTTTGCTAGATTCACCGAGCAGCAGTGATGGAATCCTAATTTGGTAAAGCTAGTAGCAGTACCGATTGCTTTGCCATCGGGGCTTGTGTTGATGAAACTCGGATCCGCTGGAAATTATTTTAGTGGCTGTCGTAGGAATCGTCTAGCCAGACCAGACATACACCATGATTTTTGTTTCTCTTTTCCCCTTTTTTTTGAGGTGCTAGTCTGATCTTGGCTTAGCAATAATCAAACTGTCTTATACTTGATCAAACCCAAGGCAATACTTCTTCGTCCAGATTTGAAGTGACCCTGTAGAAAACGTATCCGTGTTCCCGGATCATGGGGATGCTTGATGAAAATCCCGTCGGTCTCGCCAACGCGTGAGTGCTCCAAAAAATCTTTTTATCTGTCTTTGAATTGTATCGCCTCTCGGTATGGTCAACTCGGCAATTTTGCGGCGGCGCACTTGATGCAACCCTAATTTCTGAAATTTTTCTTCATCCGATGAATTGCAAGCTTCTTGATCCCCCCAAAAGATCCCTCCAAGAGCTCAACACCACCGTGCGCGTGCCCCACGGTGGGCGCCAACTATCATGGAATTGTCACGGCAGATGTCTTTAGTGTCAGGACTTAGTCGCGAGGCCAACGCATCTATGTGGTAGCTTGAGAGGGGTTGAGCGGGACAAGAGACGCGATGTTTTTACCCAAGTTCGGCCCCTCACGGTGGAGGTAAAAGCCTACATCCTGCTTCATTGATATTGATGATGATGACCATGGTTACAAGATTGCTCTATCTCGCGAGCTATTGTCTAAACCTAACTTGTCCAACTCGTGGAACTTGTGAATTTTGTCCCCCTTTTTAGGGAGCCCTGCCCCTCCTTATATATGTTGGAGGGGCGGGTTACATGTAGAGTCCTATTAGGAATAGGACTAGTCTATCTCTAATACAAACCGGATACAAGCCCAGGTCTTAACTCCTTGTAAGATAAACGTTTATCATGCCTTTCCTCTTAAACCGGCCCACCATTAAACGTGAACCGGCCTTCTGGGCCTTGGGCCTTGTCATTCGTCTGTCCCGCACACCGGATCACCAGTGAGTCATAAGACCAGGTGGGTTGCTTGTAAACCGCCAGGTCAGGGCGGGTCGCCAGTAACTCGCCAAGTGTCAGCGGGGTCTTCAGATAAACCGCCAAGTCCTGGCCGGGTTAACTTGCGGCCGGTTTACGCCGTGGGGTATATCCCCGACACGTACCGTGGGTCTACCTGTACCCCGCCTCCTGATAGATTGACCCATTTGCACTTAAACAAAGGGACCTTAAAATCACGTCCATAGTCAAGATCCCATATGTCCACTATGTAACCATAATATGTGTCATTTCCCCTCTCGGTTGCTACATCAAAGCGGACACCGCTGTTTTGGTTGGTGCTCTTTTGATCTTGGGTGATCGTGTAAAATGTATTCCCATTTATCTCGTATCCTTTGTAAGTCTATACAGTCGAAGATGGTCCCCTGGACAACGAGTACAGCTCATCACAAACAGTGTTGTCACCTCTGAGACATGTTTCCAACCAACTGTTGAAATTCTTGATGTGTTCACATGTAATCCAGTCGTCGCACTGCACTGGGTGTTTGGAGCGCAGACTGTTCTTGTGTTCATCGACATACGGGGTCACCAAGGTAGAGTTCTGTAGAACTGTGTAGTGTGCTTGAGACCAAGAATATCCGTCCCTGCATATTATTGAGTCCCCTCCAAGCGTGCCTTTTCTAGTCAGTATCCCCTCATACCACGATTTAGGGAGACCTATCTTCTTAAGGCTAGGAATGAAGTCAACACAAAACCCAATGACATCCTCTGTTTGATGGCCCATGGAGATGTTTCCTTCTGGCCTAGCGCGGTTACAGACATATTTCTTTAGGACTCCCATGAACCTCTCAAAGGGGTACATATGGTGTAGAAATGCGGGGCCCAGAATGACGATCTCGTCAACTAGATAAACTAGGACGTGCGTCATGATATTGAAGAAGGATGGTGGGAACACCAGCTCAAAACTGACAAGACATTGTGCCACATCACTCCTTAGCCTTGGTATGATTTCTCGATCGATCACCTTGTGAGAGATTGCATTGAGGAATACACATAGCTTCACAATGGCTAATCGGACGTTTTTCGGTAGAAGGCCCCTCAATGCAACCGGAAGCAGTTGCTTCATAATCACGTGGAAGTCATGAGACTTTAGGTTCTGGTACTTTTTCTCTCGCATATTTATTATTCCCTTTATATTCAATGAGAAGCCAGTCGGGACCTTCATACTAAGCAGGCATTCAAAGAAGATTTCCTTCTCTTCTTTGGTAAGAGCGTAGCTGGCAGGACCTTCATACTGCTTTGGAGGCATGTCGTATTTTCATGCAAACGTTGCAGGTCCTCCCGTGCCTCAGCTGTATCTTTTGTCTTCCCATACACGCCCAAGAAGCCTAGCAGGTTCACACAAAGGTTCTTCGTCATGTGCTTCGATCGAAGAGCGGACCTCTAGGTCCTTCCAGTAGGGTAGGTCCCAAAATATAGATTTCTTCTTCCACATGGGTGCGCGTCCCTCAGCGTCATTCGGAATAGCTAGTCCGCCGGGACCCTTTCAAAAGATTACGTGTAAATCATTGGCCATAGCAAGTACATGATCACCGGTACGCATGGCGGGCTTCTTCCGGTGATCTGCCTCGCCTTTGAAATGCTTGCCTTTCTTTCGACATTGATGGTTGGTCGGAAGAAATCGACGGTGGCCCAGGTACACATTCTTCCTGCATTTGTCCAAGTATATACTTTCGATATCAGCTAAATAGTGTGTGCATGCGTGGTATCCCTTGTTTGTCTGTCCTAAAAGGTTACTGAGAGCGGGCCAATAGTTGATGGTTACAAATAGCAACGCCTGCAGGTTAAATTCCTCTTTTCTGTGCTCATCCCACGCACTTACATCGTTTCCATTCCACAGCCGTAAAAGTTCTTCAACTAATGGCCTTAGTTACACATCAATGTCGTTGCCGGGTTGCTTAGGGCCTTGGATGAGAACTGGCATCATAATGAACTTTCGCTTCATGCACATCCAAGGAGGAAGGTTATAGATACATAGAGTCACGGGCCAGGAACTGTGATTGCTGCTCTGCTCCCCGAAAGGATTAATGCCATCCGCACTTAAAGCAAACCATACATTCCTTGGGTCCTTTGCAAACTCATCCCAGTACTTTCTCTCGATTTTTCTCCACTGCGACCCGTCAGCGGGTGCTCTCAACTTCCCATATTTCTTTTGGTTCTCACTGTGCCATCGCATCAACTTGGCATGCTCTTTGTTTCTGAACAGACGTTTCAACCGTGGTATTATAGGAGCATACCACATCGCCTTCGCAGGAACCCTCTTCCTGGAGGGATCGCCGTCAACATCACCAGGGTCATCTCGTCTGATCTTATACCGCAATGCACCGCATACTAGGCATGCGTTCAGATCCTTGTATGCACCGTGGTAGAGGATGCAGTCATTAGGGCATGCATGTACCTTCTCCACCTCCAATCCTAGAGGGCATACGACCTTCTTTGCTGCGTATGTACTGTCGGGCAATTTGTTATCCTTTGGAAGCTTCTTCTTCAATATTTTCAGTAGCTTCTCAAATCCTTTGTCATCCACATCATTCTCTGCCTTCCACTGCGGCAATTCCAGTACGGTACCGAGCTTTGTGTTGCCATCTTCACAATTGGGGTATAACCCTTTTTTGTGATCCTCTAACATGCGATCCAACTTCAGCTTCTCCTTTTGACTTTCGCATTGCATCCTTGTATCGACAATGACCCGGTGGAGATCATCATCATCGGGCACATTATCTGGTTCCTCTTGATCTTCAGCAGCTTCACCCGTTGCAGCATCATTCGGCACATCGTCTGGTTCCTCTTGATCTTCACTAGCTCACCCCGTTGCAGCATCACCGTATTCAGGGGGCACATAGTTGTCATCGTACTCTTCTTCTTCGCCGTCTTCCATCATAACCCCTATTTCTCCGTGCCTCGTCCAAACATTATAGTGTGGCATGAAACCCTTGTAAAGCAGGTGGGAGTGAAGATTTTTCCAGTTAGAGTATGACCTCGTATTCCCACATTCAGTGCATGGACAACACATAAAACCATTCTGCTTGTTTGCCTCAGCCGCATCGAGAAACTCATGCACGCCCTTAATGTACTCGCGGGTGTGTCTGTCACTGTACATCCATTGCCGGTTCATCTGCGTGCATTATATATAATTAAGTGTCCAAATTAATAGAAGTTCATCATCACATTAAAACCAAAGTGCATACATAGTTCTCATCTAACAACATATAGCTCTCCAGAGCATCTAATTAATTAAACCATACATTGAAACTATGTAAAACATTTCAATGCGAAAACAAATGCGATCATAATCGCAACCAAGGTAACAATTGAACCAACGGCATAATGATACCAAGCCTCGGTATGAATGGCATATTTTCTAATCTTTCTAATCTTCAAGCGCATTGCATCCATCTTGATCTTGTGATCATCGACGACATCCGCAACATGCAACTCCAATATCATCTTCTCCTCCTCAATTTTTTTTATTTTTTCCTTCAACAAATTGTTTTCTTCTTCAACTAAATTTAACCTCTCGACAATAGGGTCGGCTGGCATTTCCGATTCACATACATCCTACATAAATAAAATCTATGTCACGTTGGTCGGCATAATTTTCATAAACAATAAATGAACCAATAGTTATAAAGATAATATATATACCACATCCGAATCATAGACAGGACGAGGGCCGATGGGGGCGGATACCAAAACCATCGCACTATATAAGATGCAATAATAAAAGTAAGAAAATAATACAAGTATCTATGTAAACATACAAGTAAGAATATTTTTCCTTTCAGAAAGAAGATAAGAACAAGAGGCTCACCACGGTGGTGCCGGCGATGAGCTCGGCGCGGGTGATCGACGGCGGTGAAGACGGGGACGGGGCGTGACGGACCGCTAAACCTAGACAAATATTATGGAAAATGGAGCTTAGAGTCGAGCTTGGAGAGGAGAAAGCTTAAGTAGTGTGGCTCGGGCATTCCATCGAACACCTTGTGTGCATAGGAGGTGAGCTAGAGCACCACAAAGCCCTCTCCCCCTCGGCCAGAGAAAAACAGAGCACTTGGGTGCTCTGCTCGCGAGTGAGGGGTATATATAGGCACCTCATTGGTCCCGGTTGGTGACATGAGCCGGGACTAAAGGGGAGTCTTTGGTCCCGGTTCAAGCCACCAACCGCGACCAATGGTGGTGGGCCAGGAGCGATGCCCATTGGTCCTGGTTCATCCCACCAACCGGGACCAAAAGGTCCAGATGAACTGGGACCAATGGCCCACGTGGCCCGGCCGGCCCCCTAGGCTCACGAACCGGGACCAATGCCCACATTGGTCCCGGTTCTGGACTGAACCGGGACTAATGAGCTAACCCGGCCTGGACCAAAGCCCTATTTTCTACTAGTGAATAAGATGAAATGGATAATTCAACTAGTATTGATCTTCAGATGAGAGTGAATAGAGTTTACAACTTGTTCCCACATGTTCAAATTCCTCTTACAATAGTGAAGGATGAGAGGATGATGGAGATGATGAAAGTACCAAAACTAAGAAAAATTCTAAAGGTTCTTAGGCTCCCTTCTTCTTCTGTTCTGGACATGGTGGCAGTGGCTAGGGTTCTCTTCTCCCATGGTCTCCTTCACAAAATTGTCTTGTATAGACGTGGCGGAGCTCTTGGCAGTTCATGCGATCGCTCATATGAGCGCTTTTGGTTGTATGGAAGACCGTCTTTTTCTCTGTTGTGTGTGTTGGCTTGGATTTCCACAAGGAAGTTGCTCCATTTGGCTTGATTTGAAGTAATTCTCCTTGGTTTCCTTCCATATATGATATTTCCTACCAAAAATGGAAAAATGAATTTTCTTCTCTTTTGAAGGCTAAGCGTTTGAAATAGTCGAGAAGTAACAAAGATACGATGAAATGAAATAAAATATCACAAATTCTTGAGCTGTCAGGACACTTTATAGTTATGAACATCTTTTTTTTAGATTGATTAGAACAGTTCTGTAAGATAGCTATGGATGGACTATTACTTTTTACACCAAATTCTCCCAAAAAGTAACTTCTCTTCAGCTAATACTAAATGCATGAGCCAGCCCTAACACGCCCTAATAACATGATATCTCTCCACTCTAGGAATTGGTGGTAAACCAAAATACAAAGTGCAAAACCAGTAAATTGAACATGGTTTACTCCTACTCATTGAAGAAACCATATGTCCCGGCATAAATAGACATGTTGACCTTTCGGACTAAAAAATAATTTCAGCTGTAACCATTATGGAGTGGAAAGTATCACACATGCATGGGTGGGGGACACATTCCGTCTTCGGACGAAAAGATTTCCACTCCTTCCTGGCTTCTGCCCGTGGCGAGGAAGCCATTGTAGCCTTGTATAGAAGGAGGGATCTTTTAGGATTGTGTCTTCAGTTATTGGATCTGCGGGGTTTCTATTTGCTTCTTGGTATGTATTATAACGATGTTGACTTTACTAGGGTGGAAAATTTGGAAGACACGGTGATGGTTGGTGAGGACAAAAGGAAAGGGATTGAGGCGGTGGGTGAGTACAACTTCCCAAAGGGGCTGCATGTACTTTCCGGTGACGACCACCCTATCTTCCTAAAGATCCTAGAGGCCCTCTTGCGCCGCTGCAAATACCATCATGAGCCTCTCAATCTTCGCGCTTTCTCTAATCCATTAGAATTGAGGTTGTATGAGTTGTTCTCTACTAATAATGCTTCTTGCTTAGTTTCATTTTGTGGAAACAAAATGATGTAGTGATGATGGTGATGGATTTGAAGACATCACTAAATATGATCAGGAAGGGGAAGGAGGAGTTTGACCTGCTGATCAATAACATGTGGATGCCATGGTTTCATGTTCCTTCAGCTCATCACACTTGAGATGAATCTCCCTACACAATCCAAAGTCATATTTCTTCACATGAGCTAGCAATGGTCATTAAGAACATTTATTACTATTAAGCGTTCAATATACACTGAGTGAATGTTCCTTGATAACATTTAATACAAATATCAATATTTTGTTATGAAATCACATACACCTCCACTCACCCTATTTTTTCTTGGTGAAAATCATAAGAATGCGACCCCGAGCCAATAGATGACCATTCTTTCGATTTTTACAAAGAAATAATAGGGTGACTGGAGGTGTATGTCAAAAATATTCTAGATATCGATCTTAAATTCTATAAAGGAACATTCACTCATCGTATATTCAATGATTAATAGTAATAAATGTCCTAATCACCACCACTAGTCGTGTAAAAAAGTAGGATCTTGGATTAAGCAGAGAGTATACTTATGGAAGGGAGATCCATCTCAACTCTAATGACCTGGAGGAGCATGAAACCGTCCATGTCTGGCATGTGCACGTCGCCACTACAAGAAATATGTCAACTTCTGACCACCACTATTGGTCACTGAAAGGTCACAAATTTCCATTTGCGACCATTTCGTGACCAAAAACAGAAGGTCAAAAGCTTGCGGTCATTAACTGACTATAGCGACCTTTCTTCTGGAATGGTCGAAGACGTTTACGACCAAAATACGTCTACTGTGGCCTTTTGGTCACTAGCAACCTCCCCAGGCCACGTTGGCATCCAGCGTGGCAATCTGACGTGTCACAAGATTCAGCCCGGTCCAATTCGATTTTCTACATGGGCCTAGCCCAACAATTCGGCCTTTTTACTGTATATTTTCTCTATTAATTTTATCTAGCTACATGGGCCTGGCCCAACAATTTGGCCTTTATTTTTTCTAGGCATGGCCTTTTGCGGTCCATTTCATTTTTATTTTCGAGGGTTTTTTGTGGTCCAGTTTTTAGATGGGTCCCAATTGTCAGATTTTTCCTGGCAGTGGATCCACATCGCTTTTTAAGTAGTATATATCAAACAGAAAGAAGAAAAGAATATGATAATCTTCAAATAACAACCAAAATAAGTTTATTACAATATATTCTGTACAGAACAGAACATGTGAAACTCCATACACTCATTCACATCACAACAACCAGTTTAACCTACAAATATTGCATGCCCAAGAACTTAAAACTTCACGTACATAACCATACAATGTTCCACACAATCACAAATATTGCGATTGAAAAATAAAACACTCTGCCAAGTTAAAGCTAGCTACACTTGGATACCACGAAACATGCTCTTCAACATAGGGAAGAAGCCATCAACGGAGTTCTACCAACAACGCAAGCTACATTCACCTACAAGAACAGAATGGAATATCAAGTAATGGATCGTTCAAGCAGATTACAACCAACATATATATGTAGAAGTACATCAGGAAATATGATAGAAAAAACGGACAATAGATACACTTATAGAGCCCAAAAAATGGGTGATGACGACAAGATAAAAATATAGAATAGGAAATTTATCAGATTACATATTTGCCAACAAATGGGTGATGACAACAGATACACTTATCGGCAAAATATATATTTAACGAAATTTCACATTAGAAAGTAGTTTCTGCTTCAAGTTGTAAAACTCAACCATTCATCATTAATAGTAGCAATTCAAACAAGAACTTAAATTCTCTAGTAAGATATTCAATACAACATTGTTCTTTCAAAAAATTGAACAATAGCAAGTAACAGCTTAATACACATCAAACTCACTAGGCAGATTAAATTACTACAGTACACTAGTGCAGAATGAATCAGTGATGTTATTATAGGTTCTGAATTCACAACGCGGGCACGACATTTGCAAATTTGCTGTAACCAAAGGTTGTGCACCAAGTAAAAGTAATTCCCGGCAAAGGTTATTCACAAGCGAGCAAAGCAAAGCATACGGGTACAATGGTATGATGCAGCAGACATACATAGACACATAACAGGATTAGACGCCACTTGATTCGCTGATCCATTACCAATAGTATAGTTAGTTTACCCTTTACTTAAATGTCAGGTCATTTCATTTCAATGCAACTCTTGGTTGCAGATGTATTATTATTGCTCTAGTACGTACTAATCGGCAGCAGCAGCAGCAGCAATAGTACTAGATAGTAGTGTCAACCAATAAGCATCGGAACCAACCAACATATATTTATTCCTCATGACTTATTAGCAGAAAACAGAGTGAGTGTTTCTGTGCGTATCTGCAATACAGTTTCGGTCTAAAACAGAGTTGGTCTACGAAAAACAGGGGTAGGGAAGTTGTTACCTGGTTGTGGCTGTGGTCGCCGAATTCAGGGATAGGGCCGCTGAGGTGGAGGTGGTCCTCCTGAATCTGCAGTTTGCCGGCGACGAAGACGAAGCGGAAGGCGAGGAGGGGCTGTGTGCCGGTACATCCATCCAGCGACAACTGCTCATTCATGGCAGGAAACCACATCACATCTCAGTCAAAGGAATGGAGGGTACGGGAAGAAGAAGAAGAAGAAACTGAAGGTAAGAAGACCTGGATGGCGTCGGAGCAGTGGTGGAGGGGTGTCCTCCATGGGCGTCGCCTCTGCGTCCACCACCGGGAACATCTCATTTAGGTCCTTGGCCCGCAGCTCCTGCACGCACCAGATTAGATCACAACACGGCGTCGAAGCTAGAGATCGATGCAACTTCAATTCAAAACTGGATATCAAAGAACAATGTACAGAAGAACTTGCCATTTAGTTCTGCATGATCATCACGGTCTACAATAACAATACGGCATGGCCTTCTGGTTCTATAGCTAATCAGCGCCAAGAGTAGATCTCCGAGGTAATTGCAGTGCCTTGCAATGCCCCTAAATGCCACAAAGAAGGGCTTGTTATAGTATTTTTACATTCATTCAGGACAATAGCTTTTCTTTTTCTTGCAAAAGGACATTAGTTAACAAGTATAATTACTCCCAAGAGAAGGTTTGAAAAACCCAACATGTCTAGGAAACAATTGTTCAGTAAAGTGCAGCGGCTGGATAAATCTATCATGCACATCATTTAAACAAAAAGTGTTCCAACTAGTATGGAACCACATATTTGTTATCTGTGTATCTACACACCTTTTGGAGTAGCTGCAAAGAATTAATACTAAGCATAAGATACACTAAAGAACTTTCAGTGGAGCAGCTGCACATAATTAAGAAAGCATCAGCAAGTTAACAACCTATTGAAAAACTACTGCAACCAAAACAGTACTACAAAATACAGAATTTGCAAAAATTTGTAAACTGAATTTTTTGCCAAGGAAACAAAAATTTATAGCTTCAGGCTGGAGCACTACAGTTGTTGGTTAGACTTCATATAGCTTCAGGCTGGTTGGAGTACTACAGCACAACCATTTCATGGTTAGACTACTCCATTTGCAGTAGCCAAATATTCATATATCTACAGTAGCAAAAAGTTGGTTGCCTGACTAAATAGTCATCCTCTCGTGAGGATTCTGCAGCAAAAGAGTTACTGCTTAGGTAGTGGCAATAGTTGACCCTGCGCTAAATTGCTCTTTGCAATTTTGGACTGAATGTATTGAGATGTTTAGCTACTATCAGCAGAGTTGCAGAGTAGTGTTTAGCTATCTATCTAGTACAGTAGATGCTAGCCATGAGAGCGGTGAAGATTGAGGTGACCTGAGCAAGCGCCAAGGGCTGATGGTCAGTGGGTGATGCTGAACCCGGTGGCCCCATTTGTTCGCTGGTCATGGTTGCCATGGTTCCAAGGTCCTGCAGAAATTGGCAGCCACTCTGTTTCAAAGCTCCCCCGTGGTTCCTAATCAAAACAGAGCAAGAATGGGGGATCTAGCACACGGTGGATGCGAGATAGGACAAAGTGGGGGAGGCGATTTACCTCATGTGCTCAACGGATGAAGGCGGTGGATCTCAGACGAACAGGTCGCAGTCGTAGCTCTCCACACCCCCACCGTCAGCGACGACGGGCGTCTCCCCGTCCTTGAGCATCTTCCATGCCATGGCTTGGACTCCGGTCAGCCGCAGAACAGAACCCTAGGATGATGCTTGCGGGCGCAGGCATGGGGGTGAGACATGGATCAGATGCCCATGGGCATCGCGTGGCGGCGGACCTCAGGCGGAGTGGAGGACCTCAGGCGTCCATGGCGGCCTCCTTACACAGAGAAATACAGATGGGATTGAGACTTGAGAGAAAAAAGGGAGACACAAACAGAGGGAGGAAGAAGAGCGGGGGAACACGTCGACCTGCGGGACTTCGGTCGACGGCGCGAGGCCGAGGCAGCGGAGACCGAGGCTGGATCGCGTTGGATCTCCCTCCCTCGGGTTCTTCTCTCTCTTTTGGTGAGGGAAGGGGAGGGGCGAGAGGAGGAGGGCGTGGGGGAGGCCATGGACGGCGGTGAGCTCCGTCTGAGGGAGGCGGTGGCGGTGATCTGGAAGGGAGGAGGCGAGCTCTCATTCGCTCTCTCTCCATTGGGTGAGACAGCGAGGAGAGACGAGGGGAGGGATGGGATCGGGGTGGGTGGCGGCGGCGATGTGGGAGACAAGGGGAGCGAGATCTGGATCGAGCGAGGAGAGGGGGGCTGCTAGGGTTTGGGTTGGGTAGGGTTGAGAGGGGACCTAAGAGATGTTAGATCCGTCGGATGTGGACGGTCCAGATCGGCTAAGGGGGATGATCCGTGTGAAGAGCTCTGATTGGCTCAGAAAAATTATGATTTAAAATAGTTTCTAAGTACTAAAACTAGGATGGTTTTGTGAAGCAGCTATCAAAAATATTTTGCAAAATGGCACAACTAAAATTTTCTATCAATTTAGACCATATATTATGGATGATAGCCAGTTTGCATGCAATTTTTAATCTGTGTAGCTATTTTAAATCATTATTCGAGTGCCCAAAATGAGTATTTTTGTGAAGGGCCTACCAAATAATTGTTGCAAAATTGTACCAAATAAATTTTCTAAAATACTATGCCATATTTAATGCACAATTGACCAAATGGTTGGGTTTCATAAGTTTTGATCCACCTCTGGTGAAAAAGACAAATTTCCGCCGATTCAGCTCGAAGCGGGTCAAATTTGAACTGCAGCTGCCCCGTAGTTTGCTCTTTATTTTTTCCAAAAATCATTTCTAGGTACATAAGTATCTATTTAATCAGAGAAACACCAAAAAAATTCCAAGATTCAACCACTAGCTAGGAATAGACATTCCCACCGTTTTGACCACATTTTGAAATGGGCATAAAAAATTCAAAAAAAATCAAAAAAATTGGAAAACCTTCGCATTGCGTCATTATATGTGACCAAGTTACCAGGAAAAATTATAAACTTGTAATACAGCGAATATTTAAAAAAAGTGTTCTCAGAAATGAGCTATCATGCGTGAAGATGAATGGCTTTCAACCCAAATGCTCAATCTTATGGCCACATACATGGCCCAGTTTGTTCAAATGATCTCATATTGTGCACAAGGGTGCATATTGGAATGGCAAACAATGTTGCTTAAGGAAGTTTTAATTTTCTTTGGACGAAAAAACCATTTTCCATTTTTCGAGTGCCCAAAAGGAGGTTTTTTTGTGAAGGACCTCCCAAATAATTGTTGCAAAATTGGACCGAATCAATTTTATAAAATACTAGGACATATATAATGCACAATTGACCAAATGGTTGGGTGAAAAAAGTTTTGATCCACCTCTGGTGAAAAAGACAAATTGTCGTCGATTTAGTTGGAAACAGGTCAAATTTGAACTGTAGCTGCCTCATAGTTTGCTCTTTATTTTTTCCAAAAGTCATTTCTAGGTACATAAGTATCTATTTAATCAGAGATACACCAAAAAAATTCCAAGATTCAACCACTAGCTAGGAACGGTCAAGCCCGCCGTTTTGACCGCATTTTGAAACGGGCATAAAAAATTCAAAAAAAAATCAAAAAATTGGAAAACCTTCGCATTGTGTCATTATATGTGACCAAGTTGCCAGGAAAAATAATAAACTTGTAATACGGTAATTATTTTAAAAAAGTGTTCTCAGAAATGAGCTATCATGTGTGAAGATTCATGTATTTCAACCCAAACGATCAATCTTATGGCCACATTCATGGCATAGTTTGTTCAAATGATCTCATATTATGCACAAGGGTGCATCTTGGAATTCTAAACAATGTTGCCAAAGGGAGTTTTCATTTTCTTTGCACGGAAAATTCATTTTCCATTTTTTGAGTGCCCGAAAGGAGGTTTTTTGTGAAGGACCTAGCATATATTTGTTGCAAAATTTTACCAAATCATTTTTATAAAATACTAGGACATATTTAATGCACAATTGACAAAATGGTTGGGTGTCAAAAGTTTTGATCCACCTCTGGTGAAAAAGACAAATTCCCGCCGATTCAGCTGGAAGCGAGTCAAATTTGAACTGTAGTTGCCTCATAGTTTGCTATTTATTTTTTCCAAAAATCATTTCTAGGTACATAAGTATCTATTTAATCATAAATACATGGTTTGGTGGCGATACGTCGAGGTTTGGGTGGTGGCCGAGGCCCCCAACTCTAGAGCGCGTAAACTCGCATGCCCGCCGCGTGGTCACCGCGTGGCCGTGGCGTTGCCATGTGTTCTGGGAGGCCTAGGCATGTCTAGTGGGTTGGGCACTCCCCAGATAGGTGCTAGGAAGAAAATCACAACATAATATTCTCACGAGGAGACCGATCGATGCTCAAACATGAATAAGCAGCCAAGTGTTTGATTAGCGGTACGGAAAATGCACATGGCCAATGGGCCTGAGTTTTGGCCTAGGATGATCATCTACTAAGGATAATGTATTCACAAATTTTCAGCTCAAAAGGAGGATCCTAGGTGGTACTTGCTTTGCAAAGTACCACACTAGACAAAAATATGAATGTTGAAGCTGGGCTCAAAATAATGAATGGATTGAGCTGAAATTTGGTGGAGGATGGTTATTTGGGCATACGAAAGCATTGTAGAAAATTTATATCATTTTGACATGCCAAAGTAGTACTTCCTTGACAATGCTCTTCTATGGACAAAAACTTGGGAAAACTGGTGAGAGAGATTGGATGAATGAAACGAGCTAAAAATTGGTGTAGGTAAGTTACATAGGTATGGTCATGCGCTGGTAAATTTTAAGATCATTTGGGTAAGCATAGCTAGTACTTACTTCACAAAGCTTCTCTCGAGGTAGAAACTTTGGAAATTTCCTGAGAAAGATTTACTAGGAAAATTGAGCTGAATATTATCATGTGGCAATTATTTGGGTATGGAAGAGTGCCCAAAAAGTTTGAGGGTAATAGGAGGGGTCTATATAACACTTGCTTTGCAACGTGCCAATTTGGCCATAAAATATAAATTGAACCTGGGCTCACATAGATGATTTGACTGAGCTGCAATTTGGAGGAGGGTGATAATTTGGGCATATGAAGGAACTGTATAAATTTCATGTCATTTAGAGATATAAAAAAGGTACTTCCTTCACAATGCTTCTAGGTGGACAAAAACTTTGGAAATTTGCCGAGGAAGATTTGCTAGGCAAATGGAGCTGAATTTTGTCATGCGGTAATGATTTGGATAGGAAAGAGTGCCAAAAAATTCCGAGGGCAATCAAGAATTTTGTCATGCGGTAATGATTTGGATAGGAAAGAGTGTTGTTGTGAACATAATAGGAAAATGAATATTGTTGAATTAGTTTTGAACTAGGCAAGGAAGGATTTTTACATATTTGATGAAGATATGCCCCAAAGAATTTATGAGATTTTTTTGGGAATTTTGGGAATGATAGAAATATAGGTTGCTTCACAACCTAGGGCAAAAACTGTCACATGGACATGATACATACGCAAAACTGATGAAATGGCGCCTAGTCATCACAACCCACCACAATCTACAAGGCTATGACCATCTATATTGGTCATTAACAACTAGAAATAAGGCATCGGACTAGCACTGTTTGCTTTGTGACCATTTCGTGTAAGGAAATTACGACCTTTCTGACCAAAATGGTCGCAATGGTTTAGGGTTTGGAGCTCCCTGAACAGCTTTTGACCAATTGGTCTAAAATGGTCATAAATTTACGACCAATTTTTCGAGGGTCACTGACAGAAGGTCATAAGTTGACATATTTCTTGTAGTGCGCTAATCACCCGGTCCAACTCATCCTGCCCCTTCCTGGGCATCTTTAGTTCCATCTATGCATCCATCACCATCGTTGCTACATCGTTTTGTGTGCACAAAATTAAACTAAGAAAAAACATTATTCATAGAGAATAACTCATATAACCTCGATTCTAATGGATTAGAGAAAGCCTGAAGATCAAGAGGCGCACGATGGTATTTGCAGTTGCACATGAGGGACTCTAGGATCTTCTGGGAGATGGGGTCGTCCTCAACGATGAGTACACGCAACCCCTTTGTGAAGTTGTCATCAACCACCGCCTCTATCCCTTGCATTTTTTCCTCACCAACATTGACTGTGTCTTCCGTACATACCACCCTAGCAAAGTCATCATCATTAATACAAACACCAAGAAATAAACAGAACACAAAACCCTGAAACATCCCTCCTTCGTCACCTCCTACAGGGCTACATTGGCTTCCTCGCCACAGGCAGAACAATGCAGAGGTCAAAGGGCAGGGTTGAATTGGTGGGAAGAGCTAAGGATGTAGGGGGCTATTTATAGGTGTCGTAGCCAGGAAGGAGTGGAAATCTTTTGATCAACAGATGGAAGGTGACCCCCATCCCCTGCATGTGTCATACTTTCCACTTCATAATTGTTGCAGCTATAATATGTTTTCCCGTGGAAATATCAACACGTCTATTTGTGTACTGGCCCATGGTTTCCTCCATGAGTAGTAGCAAACCACGTTCCATTTGCTGGTTTTTTACTTTATACTTTGGTTTCCCAACATTTCCTAGAGTGAAGAGATATCATGTTAGTGGACTGGGTCAGGGCTGGTGTCGGGTGGTAGGTGCGACATATGCCAACGGGTGGCTTATCATTGTGGGAGCCAGTAAGACGTCGCCGGTGCCTGGAAGCGGGATGAGGCGAAGACATGCACGCGGGCGAATCTTACCTAGCTTCGGGGCTCTCCGTGGATATAACACCCCTACTGCTGCTCTGTGGGGTCTCCGCATGATCGCTAGATGAACAAGTAGCTACACGATGCTCCTCGAGCTGTTTGGCGAGAGGAGGAAGAAGGGCTCTGCCCGCTCTCTTCTCCTCCCTATGTGGTGTTTAAAACCAGCTGGGATCAACCCTTTGCATGGGTGTCCCGGGGGGTTTATATAGGCCTACCTCCCAGGGATATTATGGTAATCGGGCTGGGCGTGGGGCCCGGCCGTCCGTGTCTACACTTGCCGGCTTCCGCGCCGACTGCTGGGGCCCGCCGGCTGGTGGGTCCCACCGGCTGCCGGCACTTTGGTCGACAGGCAGGCCCCACTGTCCAGGGCCTTGTCGGTGGCTGGTTACTGTTGCTTAATCCTGGTGACGAAGGCTTCGCCGAGGTGGGCGTGGCTACAGTGCCGCCGTCCGGCGGGTGATCGCTGTAGCCTCACCATGTCTTATCTCCTTAATGGGGCATCCCCTTCGAGGGGGTGGCAAGCCGGCTGTGGAGAGCCGGCTCTGTCTTGGGCCAACTGGGGGAGGCCGGGCCGCCTTCGGGTGTCTCTCTACCTGAAGGGGCCCACCGCCCGTGGGCCACTCTGGCAGCCCGTCATGGATGACATCAGGGTCAACATGGCAACAGTGCCGCATCGGACGGGTCATGGCCACCCGTACGGCGCACTGTGCCGGGCGTGCTCCGGGATTCGGGGGTGGCAAGATTTACTGTAGCCACGCCCCGTCACATCGCCGTTATGTGGGTGCAGACTTCGAGGGTACGATTTTGACCGCTTTATGGGAGCCGGCTTCTTGGAGTCGGCCTTCTCGCGGCCGGCTCCTCGGAGATGGCCCTCCCGCGACTTTCTTCATGACGGCTGAAGTCGGGCCGCCTTCCGATAGTCGGCCTGGGAAACAGCCGGCGAGGGGAAGGCGGGCCCATGTCTTGGATTCTTGAGGGCCGGATGGGCTCGTAATAATTTTTTCAGAAGGGCCAGGGGGAGCCGGCTTGGCTACCCATGGTTATTTCCTCCGACACTAGTCCCCGAAGCTGGTCGAGCTTCGAAGCTGACAAAGGGACGAGAAGCTCGGTCAGCTTCCTACCCTGAGGGGCCGGTTGTTCTTGTGCGCGCCGTCTTCGGTAAGCCCCGTTTCTCGTAGGCGGGAACGCGGTCGACCAGCGAGCTGACCACAGGCCATCCCGCGGGCCACGTGGCAAGCAAATCCTGCCGGTGCACGCGCGCGACGGGACGCCGCCACAGGCCCAGGCCCGCCACTCCTAGGCCTCGGCCCGAGCGCGGATCTTCTGCGGCCCACGCGGACCGCTCGCCTTCCCGCGGCGATTTTATATGCCATCAGGGCGCAATAATCGCAGGACGTGGGGGAGTGGGCGCAGTTGATCCCCACGTTCCCCCATGCCACGCCTCCTCGGCTCCGCCACACCGGTCTATAAGTAGGGGGAGGAGAGGGAGCGGCAGAGGCTCGCACGCTCTCCCTCGCTCCGCCCCTTGTCGGGACCCCGACTCAATGCCACATCGATCTAGCATGTAACACCTCATATCACTTTGCGGCCTCACGCACGGTATCCCCACGGGTGTCGCCTTACCTTTTCCCGGGACCGTTTGCGCCTTTTGGCACACGTATATGATGGTGTCGCTAGCATCCATATGATAAAGAGCCCGGGCTGACATGGCTAGTCGTAAACCCAAAGTGGCCCTAACTTACAGGGACAGGCATCCATGACCCAGCATCGAACGTGTCGGTCATCAGCGAGTGAATCCAGGCTGTAGCACTGGGCTAACAGGACTCCGGTGAACCGGGCTGTAGCGGGCTAGCAGGACTCCGGTATTCATCGCGTGACATTTCCCCGAAGGGACAGACACAGGAACGAAGAAGGACACATGCCGGCCAGCCTAAGTGTTCCGGAGCAGTAGCAAGCTACCAGGGCTCAGTGGAAGCACTAGGAGACATTTCCCGGTAAGAGAGACTACTAAGGATAAACAACTAGATAGTCAGATCCCACACATAGCAATACACATTACACGTACGCATAACATGCAAGTATGTGTTGTACAACATGGCATCACAGCATAACTCAACAACTCATATAGATAAAGGCTCAGAAGAGCCATCATAGCATTATTACAAACAGGGGTCACATGACCCAATATTCAGAGCAATCAAGCAACAAACGGAAGCATTACATGTCTGAGTACAGACATCTATAAATGAAAAAGGCTGAAAGCCTGACTATCTACAACGTCCGATCAAGATCGTAGCTGAGGTACAAGCTACTAGTCGAAGTCCACGAGAACACTATTAAGACCGAAGTCTCCGCTGCAAAAACATAAATAAAGCAACATGAGTACAAAGGTACTCAGCAAGACTTACATCAGATCCTATCATACATGCATTTGTATCAAGAGGGTAACGTGGGGTTTAGTTGCAGCAACCCAGCTTTGACTTTGTGGCTATCCTGTTCTATGACTACCAGAAACTCTTGAGGTGAGACAACGTACACGAGTCCACTAATCACCACACAATACACTACTATGGATTCCTCCCCGTCTCCCTACGAGAAGGCCATCCATAGCACTCACACTTGTCTTGAGCTTTTTAGGGTATCCACTTCAAGTTGTCTATGTACCATGTAAGCATCCAAGAAGTCCATAACCGCGGACCCGGCTATTCGAATAGATCATGTTAACCCTGCAGGGGTGTACTTCTTCACACACGCTCTCGCCACTTACCGCCATGTACACGTCATGTATCTCGGCAACCTTCAAGCGGAAGCCTGGCGAGGGTGTCGGCCACGACCTGACTAACCACACAAGACTCTAGTCCAGGTTTATCGCCTATTCGGGTTCCATCCGCAAGGAGATCCGGCCGGGGTGTCGCTCACGGCCCCAAACGATGTGAGCAGGGTTCCCAAGCCCACCATCCGGGTGCCACTTGGTACACCGTGCCACCTGTGCCTAGTCTGTCCCAAGCCCACCCTGCCGGGTGCCACTTGGTAGAAAAATAGCACTACCTACAAACACCAGAAACTAGTTGCGACTCCTGGACAGAGATCAGGTCGGTTAATAAGTCGAGAAGGGCACTTAAGCATTCCAATGTGTGGTAGTATCGAGTCATTGGACAACATACATAGAACTCAGTGCTTAAGGACGGTTCCAGTGAGACAACCCACCATGTACTCCTACATGGCCTCTCACCGCTACCTTTACCAAATCGTGTTCACACACTTCACTCTCAGCATCAGAACATATCATAACACTCCAATTCATTCCCAATGAACCAGACCTGACACAACTCTAAGCAATAGCAGGCATAGCATGGTAGGAACACAACAATGGCTCAATCAACTCCTACACATGCTAGTGGGTTTCAACTATTTACTGTGGCAATGACAGGTCATGCAGAGGAATGGGTTCAACTACCGCAGCACAAAGTAGCAGATGAATCGTTGTTGTCCTAATGCAATAACTGAGAGCAGGAGTGAGAGAGTAGGGTTTTATCGGAATGAACAAGGGGGTTTGCTTGCCTGATAAATCAACAGAGGAAGCACTGCTTCACCGACAGGTACTCTGGAACAGCTCCGGAGCAGGACCTATCGAGAAGGAACGGTGCCAACAATCAAAACACAAGCATATGCAACACAATGATGCATGAACATGGCATGAAGATGTGATGTTGATTGTGCTAATGCAACTAGTACTTATTTGGTTTGAAGTCCATTTGAACCAAAGCTCAAATGCAATTCTAAATTAAGTCTCTTATATATGCCATAATGTGTTTTCCCATATTCAGCATGTATAAGTTGGTTTGTCATGCATGAAACTAGTACAGATGGAAAGGTTGCATTTTTCTGATAATTTTTCATATATAAATTATTTTAATCTGAGCTACGGTTGAATTGATATGAATTTTTGAAGTTTAAAACAATTTCTGGAATTTCCTGAATTATTTTAATTCCAGAAAATATATATTGCGCCAGCATGACGTCAGCACGACGTCAGCAGTCAACTGCGGCTGGCTGGGGTCAAACCTGACGTGTGGGGTCCACACGTCAGTGACAGGGGGTTAAACAGGGTTAGATTAACTTAATTAATAGATTAGGGGGGGGGTCGGGCCCACTGATCAGTGTTAGTGGCTAATTAGGTTTAGTTATTTTCTAACTAAAATTAGCAGGGCCTGGCCCCACTAGTCAGCGACCCTGGGGGGTCAAATCCCAGGTCAAACAAGTCAAACCCGTCGGCGGTTAGTCGCCGGCGAGGCCTGAACGCGATGGAGGGCTGCGGAATCGTCGCTCCGGCGACCAATCGCGCGGCGGAGAGCACCTACGCGAAGCCCAGGCTCGCGCGCATCCTGTGGCGCCCTATGTTTCACCAGAGACGGTCTATATCGCCGGCGGCGACCACTTGGGCGGCGACCGGAGTTCGGGATAGCGCGGGCGTGGGGCTGCAGCTCGCGTTCGAGCGAACGGAGGGCACAGGCGGTAGCTACGAGGCAGCAGGAGCACGTCGAGCTACTACGCGAGGCGAAGGTGCTCGGGGGCACGGAGCTCGCCGGCCATGGCGGACGGCGGCTTCGGGCGCTCGCGGGGCAGCGGCTACAGGGCACGCGCGAGAGAGAGAGGTGAGGGGAAAGGAAGAGGGGCTCACGGCGGACTCGCAGAGCAGGCCGGTGTGCTCGGGGACGTCCTGCGTCCGGCGAATCGACGGCGATGGCGGCGAGGTTGATATCCGGCGTCGGTGGTGAAGAAGACAACGGCGTCGGCGATGGAGCGCGTCCGGAGGTGCGTGGCTTGACGAGGAGGTAGAGGGGGTCGTGGCGGAGCTGGGAAGCGTGTCGGGGAGGCGAGGGGAGGCCGGTGGCCACGGCAACGGCGAGCGGCGGCGGCGATGGCGCTCGGGTATGCGAGGGAGAGAGCAGGGGGAGAGGAGGAGGGCGAGGGAGAGTGCGAGAGAGGTCGGGGTGGCTGCGTGGCGTCTCTGGGGCATCCAGACGAGGAGGGGAGAGGGCAGGCAGGCAGAGAGGCTGGTGGCGTGGCGCGGTGGCGCGCGTGCGCGCCGGGCACGCTCCCCTCCCTCTGTCGAGGACGAAGACGACAGAGGAGGAGGCGGGCTGGGCCGCCTGCTGGCTGGGCCGGCCTGCTGCTGCTGGGCCAGAGGCGCCAGGCAGAAGCCCAGGTAAGGTTTTTCCTGTTTTATTTCTGTTTTCTATTTTTCTGACATTTGTTTTGATTTAATTAAAATATTAAATCATTTTATTACCTTATGCCAATTTTTGCAGGAGCTAGATATATTATTCCAGAGCTCCCCAACAGGTGGCATAATTTTTGGACATATATTAATATATATATAACTAATATATTTCCAATGCAAATATTTATGCATTAATTCCAAATGGCCAAAATAAATATCCATGAGCTCCTAAAAATATTGGTTTGATTTTTATCTCTGTCCAATATTTTTAGAGAGCAACATGAGCATTTTCTTGGACACTTTTGGAGAAATTTTTATTTGGGTCATTTTCAAAAATGATTTTGAGGGTTCCACCAATCCTCATTTCAAATTTAAATGAAATTTAAACATGATGCACAAATGACTAGCTAGTCTAGGTCATACCAGAACTAGGGATGTGACAACTCGCCCCCACTTGAAAGAATCTCGTCCCGAGATTTAGGGGTCGACGGAAAGAAAGCGGGATACTCCAGTCGAAGACGATCTTCTCGCTCCCAAGTAGCTTCTCTCTCGGAATGATGAGACCACTGAACTTTGAGAAACTTGATGTTCTGACGTCGGGTAACACGCTCGGCTTGATCAAGAATGCGAACCCGGTACTCTCGGTATGTGAGGTTATCTTGGAGATCAAGTGTTTCGTGGTCCACTCCGCGGATAGGATCCGAGAAGCAACGCCTGAGTTGAGAGACGTGGAAGACATCATGAACTCGAGAAAGATGTGGGGGTAGTTCCAACTGGTAGGCAACCTTTCCTCGTTTAGCGAGAATACGAAAAGGACCAATGAAACGAGGAGCCAACTTGCCCTTGATACCGAAACGATGGGTACCCTTCAAAGGAGTAACCCGAAGGTAAGCTTGGTCGCCAATTTCATAAGTCATATCCTTATGATGACGATCGTACTGGCTCTTCTAACGAGACTGGGCTGTTTTCAAATTCTCGCGAATGATGCGAACTTGCTCTTCTGCCTCCTGGATCATATCCGGTCGAAAGAATTGTCTTTCACCGGTTTCTGACCAGTTCAAAGGTGTTCGACATCTTCATCCATAGAGAACCTCAAAAGGAGCTTTCTTGAGGCTGGATTGATAGCTATTGTTATAAGAAAACTCGGCAAAAGGAAGACATTTCTCCCAACCCATACCGAATGAGATAACGCAAGCTCTAAGCATGTCTTCGAGAATTTGATTGACCCGTTCCACCTGACCACTCGACTGAGGGTGGAAAGCGGTAATGAAGGAAAGATGGGTTCCCATGGCAGTTTGGAAACTCTCCCAGAAATGAGAAGTGAAAAGACTGTCACGGTCTAAATTGATCTCTAGTGGAACACCATGAAGTGATACTATTCGAGAAATGTATAAGTCAGCAAGCTGACTAGCAGTGATACTCTCTCGAACAAGAAGGAAGTGAGCCACTTTGGAAAGACGATCAACGACTATGAAGATAGCGTTATTCCCTTTCTTGGTCCTGGGAAAGCCGATGATGAAGTCCATACCAACTTTATCCCATTTCCACTCAGGAATAGCTAAAGGCTGAAGGGTGCCAGCAGGCCTTTGATGCTCTGCCTTAACGCGACGACAAACGTCACATTTAGCAATGAACTCAGCGATTTCTCTCTTCATCCTAGTCCACCAGAACCTCTGGCGTAGGTCCTGATACATCTTAGTACTACCGGGATGAATCATGAGAGGAGATTCATGCGCCTCCTTAAGAATTAGTTGTCGAAGATGTTGATTCTTGGGAACCACCAAGCGATTCTCAAATAAAACAACACCACGATCATCCATAGAGAAACATCCACCAACTCCCTTCTTAATGTTTCTCTTAATGCGAATAACACCCCTATCAAACTTCTGGTCAGAGATGATCTGATCCTCAAGGGTAGGTTTCGCCACTAAGGTAGAGAGGAATCCGTGAGGAGCGATGTGAAGGTTAAGCTTATAGAATTCCTCATGGAGAAGTGGTTGGCCTTGCTGCAACATGAGATTGTTGCAATAGGATTTACGGCTTAGCGCATCAGCCATGACATTGGCTTTGCCTGGGGTGTAGGTAATCCCTAGATCATAATCTGTGATTAACTCCAACCAACGTCTTTGCCTAAGGTTCAGGTCCGGTTGGGTGAAGATATACTTGAGACTCTGGTGATCGGTGTAGATCTCGCAACGTTTACCAAGGAGGTAATGTCGCCAGGTCTTGAGTGCATAGACTACGGCTGCAAGCTCTAGATCATGTGTAGGATAATTCTCCTCATGTGGATGCAACTGTCGAGATGCATAGGCAATCACATGACGATCCTGCATAAGAATGCAACCTAGTCCCTGTCGTGAGGCGTCGCAGTAGATAATAAAGTCTTTAGTGAAATCCGGTGGCACAAGTATGGGAGCAGAAGTCAGGCGTCTTTTCAGTTCCTGAAAACTGTACTCACACTGTGGGGACCACTCGAACTTTTTATCTTTCTTGAGAAGTTCCGTGAGGGGTTTGGCTACTTTGGAGAAATTTTCAACAAAGCGGCGACAATAGCTGGCTAGACCAAGGAAACTCCTAACTTGTTTAACGGTCTCAGGTGGAGTCCAATCGAGAACAGCCTGAACTCTCTCGGGATTGACAGCAATGCCCTTACCAGAGATTACGTGGCCTAGGTAGGTCACTTCTGGCAACCAAAATTCACACTTGGAGAACTTGGCATAAAGGCGGTGCTCTCTGAGTTTTTCTAACAGAAGTCTAAGATGTTCGGCATGCTCTTCCTCGTTCTTCGAGTAAATAAGAATATCATCGAGGTAAACCACGACGAACTTATCTAAGTACTCCATGAAGATCGAGTTCATCAAGCGGGAGAAAGTGGCTGGGGCGTTGGTTAGGCCGAAGGACATGACGGTGTACTCGTACTGGCCATAACGAGTGACAAAAGCTGTCTTGGGAATGTCCCCGTTTCTGATCTTGATTTGGTGGTAGCCTAACCTTAAATCCATCTTGGAGAAGACTGAGGATCCAGGGAGCTGATCATACAGATCGTTGATCCTGGGGAGCGGATATTTGTTCTTTATCGTGACCAAATTAACGGGACGATAATCTACAACCATCCGGTCCGTACCATCCTTCTTCTTGACGAAGAGGACGGGGCAAGCCCAAGGAGAAGAACTGGGACGGATGAAACCCTTTTGCAAGGACTCATCGAGTTGTTTCTTAAGCTCGGCTAGTTCTAGGGGTGCCATCTTGTAAGGTCTCCTAGAGATTGGAGCTGTTCCTGGGATAAGATCTACGACGAACTCTACATCTCTGTCAGGTGGAACACCTGGCAGTTCCTCTGGAAAGACATCCGGGAAGTCACGGACTACCGGGATATCTCCAAGGTCTGGAAGAGGGCTGACATTAAGAGAATAGAACTGACGCTTTGCAACTCTAGTGGAGACAGTGACTATCTTGCCAGATGGGTGTGTAAGCTGAACAGATCTTGTGTAACAATCAATCTTGGCATGATGAGCTGTCATCCAGTCCATACCCAAGATGATGTTAATATCTGAGGACTTGAGGGCTACGAGTGAGGCAAGGAATACAAGTCTGTCAACAAGGATTTCGTTACCATGGCTTACACTAGAGGTTTGCCATTTGGATCCAGGAGTTTGGATGACTAGCGGAGTTGGCATATCACAAAATGACATGTTGTGCAAGTTAGCATAGCTCTCGGAAATGAAGGAGTGAGATGCTCCAGTATCGAATAGAACTGATGCTGGGTGACAATTGACAAGGAGTGTACCAAGAACGACATCCGGATCATCATGAGCGTCTTTAGCTGAGACGTGATGCACACATCCACGTTCAATGGGGGCTGACTTGACACTGATCATCTTGCGTGATGGCTTAACACAGCCAACAGTCTTCTCGGGCTGGGGTGGAGCATAACTAGTCTGAGAGCAGTCACGTGCATAGTGTCCTGGCTTCCCGCATGTGAAGCAAGTCCCTGAGGTTGGACGTGGACCCGCACTGACAAGCGGTCTACCAGTAGGCCTGGGTGAAACATATGACTGAGCTGGGTGAGGCACCACATGGGATGGCCTCGGTGCATATCCGGAAGGAAGAGCGGAGTTTGGAACCCAAATCCGGCGCTTCTGGGAACTAGAGCCAGAAGAAGATCCCAAATCACGGGTGTGCTTACGAGACTCCTCGTAAGTGAGTTGAGCTGTCTCTGCATTGATGGCTTTGTTCACAAGGGCTTGGAATGTATCACAATGATGTAGGTGGAGATCACGACGCAACTTGGGGTTGAGACCCTTCCGGAACCTAGCCTGCTTCTTGGCGTCTGTAGACACTTCTTCTGTAGCATAGCGGGCAAGGTTCTCGAACTCTCTGCTATAAGCATCAACAGCCATCTTATTCTGGGTGAGATTACAGAACTCTTCTCTCTTGCGATCGATGAGGGCTTCACGAATGTGATGTTCGCGAAAAGCCTCACTGAAATCTCTCCAGGTAGGAATCTGGCCAGCTGGAAGCATAGCCTCAAAGTTCTGCCACCAAAGACTAGCAGGACCTTCCAGGTGATATGTGGCATAAGTGACCTTGTCATCTTCAGCTACGCTCGCGGAACGCAGCTTATGAGTGATGCTACGGAGCCAGTCATCTGCATCGAGTGGCTCGATGGAATGATGAAAGGTAGGTGGGTGCAAGCGAATGAAATCATGAATGGTAGCAGACCCTTTGAACTGATGTGCGCTGTTCTCCTCGATGCGTGCCAACAAACGGTTAGACTCACGCTTGTTCCTCTCCATTTCTAGCATGAACTCTGTCAATGAAGGCGGGTCGGGAGGATCCTCATTCCTACCATCTCCATGGTTCTGGCTACGAATAATAGAACTAGATGACATCCTGTGAAACGAAACCAAGGACGGAATCAGCATCAACTATCGACTGTAGAATGTAGGACAAGGGATTAGTATCTCTCGAACTCCTAGGGAAATTCCGGCAGCATAACGGCAGTAAAATGCTCAGAATGAGACATCCTACTAAAAATGGGGTGGTAACATACTCATCAGCATTACTCAAGGTTCTGAGATCATACTAAACAGACTACACCGGGAGTACTCGAAAACTGGGGTATGACTCCGATCAACCAATCCTATGGGACTACGGAGTAGTAACACGTGATCCTGATAGACGGAAGAGAAGCCTAGTTCCTTAATCCCGTCGGAAAGATAGTACGACTCAGATCAGAAGGCCATGAGGTATAAGGAGTAAAAGAGCCTTACGTTCCAACCCACAATCAGTTCTCTTACATAACTAAGGATTTTCTAGACTCAACTTCGACCAGATTGGCTTGGTAATCCTACAGGCAGTCTGGCTCTGATACCAACGCTGTCGGGACCCCGACTCAATGCCACATCGATCTAGCATGTAACACCTCATATCACTTTGCGGCCTCACACACGGTATACCCACGGGTGTCGCCTTACCTTTGCCCGGGACCGTTTGCGCCTTTTGGCACACGTATATGATGGTGTCGCTAGCATCCATATGATAAAGAGCCCGGGCTGACATGGCTAGTCGTAAACCCAAAGTGGCCCTAACTTACAGGGACAGGCATCCATGACCCAGCATCGAACGTGTCGGTCATCAGCGAGTGAATCCAGGCTGTAGCACTGGGCTAACAGGACTCCGGTGAACCGGGCTGTAGCGGGCTAGCAGGACTCCGGTATTCATCGCGTGACATTTCCCCGAAGGGACAGACACATGAACGAAGAAGGACACATGCCGGCCAGCCTAAGTGTTCCGGAGCAGTAGCAAGCTACCAGGGCTCAGTGGAAGCACTAGGAGACATTTCCCGGTAAGAGAGACTACTAAGGATAAACAACTAGATAGTCAGATCCCACACATAGCAATACACATTACACGTACGCATAACATGCAAGTATGTGTTGTACAACATGGCATCACAGCATAACTCAACAACTCATATAGATAAAGGCTCAGAAGAGCCATCATAGCATTATTACAAACAGGGGTCACATGACCCAATATTCAGAGCAATCAAGCAACAAACGGAAGCATTACATGTCTGAGTACAGACATCTATAAATGAAAAAGGCTGAAAGCCTGACTATCTACAACGTCCGATCAAGATCGTAGCTGAGGTACAAGCTACTAGTCGAAGTCCACGAGAACACTATTAAGACCGAAGTCTCCGCTGCAAAAACATAAATAAAGCAACATGAGTACAAAGGTACTCAGCAAGACTTACATCAGATCCTATCATACATGCATTTGTATCAAGAGGGTAACGTGGGGTTTAGTTGCAGCAAGCCAGCTTTGACTCTGTGGCTATCCTGTTCTACGACTACCAGAAACTCTTGAGGTGAGACAACGTACACGAGTCCACTAATCACCACACAATACACTACTATGGATTCCTCCCCGTCTCCCTACGAGAAGGCCATCCATAGCACTCACACTTGTCTTGAGCTTTTTAGGGTATCCACTTCAAGTTGTCTATGTACCATGTAAGCATCCAAGAAGTCCATAACCGCGGACCCGGCTATTCGAATAGATCATGTTAACCCTGCAGGGGTGTACTTCTTCACACACGCTCTCGCCACTTACCACCATGTACACGTCATGTATCTCGGCAACCTTCAAGCGGAAGCCTGGCGAGGGTGTCGGCCATGACCTGACTAACCACACAAGACTCTAGTCCAGGTTTATCGCCTATTCGGGTTCCATCCGCAAGGAGATCCGGCCGGGGTGTCGCTCACGGTCCCAAACGATGTGAGCAGGGTTCCCAAGCCCACCATCCGGGTGCCACTTGGTACACCGTGCCACCTGTGCCTAGTCTGTCCCAAGCCCACCCTGCTGGGTGCCACTTGGTACAAAAATAGCACTACCTACAAACACCAGAAACTAGTTGCGACTCCTGGACAGAGATCAGGTCGGTTAATAAGTCGAGAGGGGCACTTAAGCATTCCAATGTGTGGTAGTATCGAGTCATTGGACAACATACATAGAACTCAGTGCTTAAGGACGGTTCCAGTGAGACAACCCACCATGTACTCCTACATGGCCTCTCACCGCTACCTTTACCAAATCGTGTTCACACACTTCACTCTCAGCATCAGAACATATCATAACACTCCAATTCATTCCCAATGAACCAGACCTGACACAACTCTAAGCAATAGCAGGCATAGCATGGTAGGAACACAACAATGGCTCAATCAACTCCTACACATGCTAGTGGGTTTCAACTATTTACTGTGGCAATGACAGGTCATGCAGAGGAATGGGTTCAACTACCGCAGCACAAAGTAGCAGATGAATCGTTGTTGTCATAATGCAATAACTGAGAGCAGGAGCGAGAGAGTAGGGTTTTATCGGAATGAACAAGGGGGTTTGCTTGCCTGATAAATCAACAGAGGAAGCACTGCTTCACTGACAGGTACTCTGGAACAGCTCCGGAGCAGGACCTATCGAGAAGGAACGGTGCCAACAATCAAAACACAAGCATATGCAACACAATGATGCATGAACATGGCATGAAGATGTGATGCTGATTGTGCTAATGCAACTAGTACTCATTTGGTTGGAAGTCCATTTGAACCAAAGCTCAAATGCAATTCTAAATTAAGTCTCTTATATATGCCATAATGTGTTTTCCCATATTCAGCATGTATAAGTTGGTTTGTCATGCATGAAACTAGTACAGATGGAAAGGTTGCATTTTTCTGATAATTTTTCATATATAAATTATTTTAATCTGAGCTACGGTTGAATTGATATGAATTTTTGAAGTTTAAAACAATTTCTGGAATTTCCTGAATTATTTTAATTCCAGAAAATATATATTGCGCCAGCATGACGTCAGCACGACGTCAGCAGTCAACTGCGGCTGGCTGGGGTCAAACCTGACGTGTGGGGTCCACACGTCAGTGACAGGGGGTTAAACAGGGTTAGATTAACTTAATTAATAGATTAGGGGGGGTCGGGCCCACTGATCAGTGTTAGTGGCTAATTAGGTTTAGTTATTTTTTAACTAAAATTAGCAGGGCCTGGCCCCACTAGTCAGCGACCCTGGGGGTCAAATCCCAGGTCAAACAAGTCAAACCCGCCGGCGGTTAGTCGCCGGCGAGGCCTGAACGCGACGGAGGGCTGCGGAATCGTCGCTCCGGCGACCAATCGCGCGGCGGAGAGCACCTACGCGAAGCCCAGGCTCGCGCGCATCCTGTGGCGCCCTCTGTTTCACCAGAGACGGTCTATATCGCCGGCGGCGACCACTTGGGCGGCGACCGGAGTTCGGGATAGCGCGGGCGTGGGGCTGCAGCTCGCGTTCGAGCGAACGGAGGGCACAGGCGGTAGCTACGAGGCAGCAGGAGCACGTCGAGCTACTACGCGAGGCGGAGGTGCTCGGGGTCACGGAGCTCGCCGGCCATGGCGGACGGCGGCTTCGGGCACTCGCGGGGCAGCGGCTACAAGGCACGCGCGAGAGAGAGAGGTGAGGGGAAAGGAGGAGGGGCTCACGGCGGACTCGCAGAGCAGGCCGGTGTGCTCGGGGACGTCCTGCGTCCGGCGAATCGACGGCGATGGCGGCGAGGTCGATCTCCGGCGTCGGTGGTGAAGAAGACAACGGCGTCGGCGATGGAGCGCGTCCGGAGGTGCGTGGCTTGACGAGGAGGTAGAGGGGGTCGTGGCGGAGCTGGGAAGCGTGTCGGGGAGGCGAGGGGAGGCCGGTGGCCACGGCAACGGCGAGCGGCGGCGGCGATGGCGCTCGGGTGTGCGAGGGAGAGAGCAGGGGGAGAGGAGGAGGGCGAGGGAGAGTGCGAGAGAGGTCGGGGTGGCTGCGTGGCGTCTCTGGGGCATCCAGACGAGGAGGGGAGAGGGCAGGCAGGCAGAGAGGCTGGTGGCGTGGCGCGGTGGCGCGCGCGCGCGCCGGGCACGCTCCCCTCCCTCTGTCGAGGACGAAGACGACAGAGGAGGAGGCGGGCTGGGCCGCCTGCTGGCTGGGCCGGCCTGCTGCTGCTGGGCCAGAGGCGCCAGGTAGAAGCCCAGGTAAGGTTTTTCCTGTTTTATTTCTGTTTTCTATTTTTCTGACATTTGTTTTGATTTAATTAAAATATTAAATCATTTTATTACCTTATGCCAATTTTTGCAGGAGCTAGATATATTATTCCAGAGCTCCCCAACAGGTGGCATAATTTTTGGACATATATTAATATATATATATAACTAATATATTTCCAATGCAAATATTTATGCATTAATTCCAAATGGCCAAAATAAATATCCATGAGCTCCTAAAAATATTGGTTTGATTTTTATCTCTGTCCAATATTTTCAGAGAGCAACATGAGCATTTTCTTGGACCCTTTTGGAGAAATTTTTATTTGGGTCATTTTCAAAAATGATTTTGAGGGTTCCACCAATCCTCATTTCAAATTTAAATGAAATTTAAACATGATGCACAAATGACTAGCTAGTCTAGGTCATACCAGAACTAGGGATGTGACACCCCTCCTCGCCTTCCTTCTTCTTTCCGCCACCGCAGCCACCCATTGTTGCGCCGTTCCGCCCTCGCATTGTCTTGCTCCTTGCCGCGTTGCTCCCATGGCGCTGTCAAGCTTGTGGGATGGCTCTAACGTCCATGAGGACCACGTCGAGTTCCTCCGCCGGACACGGCGCCTGCCGGGCGAGAACTTCATGCGGGTTCGTCAAGCGCCGGTGAGGGAGATTTCGCCGGCACCGAACTGGGGAGAGCGGGTGATCTTCCGCTCGCACTGCCTGCGCGGCTTCGGCCTCCCGGCGAGCGGATTCCTTCGAGCCTTCCTCGAATTCTACCACCTCCAGCCGCATCACCTCACGCCCAACACGGTGATGCTGCTGTCGGCCTTCGTCACCCTGTGCGAGGGCTTCCTTGGGGTCCTCCACACGCTCGAGCTCTGGGGGGAATTCTTCCAGAGCAAGCTCGGCACTGTTGTCACGGGTGTGCCCGCCCCCTGCGGAGCCTATATTGCCATGAGGCGGACGGGCGAGAACAACCCGTTCCCGCCCATCCCGCTGATCCAGTCGGTGAAGCTCTGGCAGAAGTCTTAATTTTATGTGAAGAACGTCGCCCAGCAAGGCGACTACATCAACCTGCCGGCTTATGTAGCTGGCCCGCCGGCTGGGAGGCGACCTTCATGGAGCTACCGGGCCAGGTCGTTGTCTCAGGCCGGGAATGCAGCCGTCTCCCGGCTTCAGGTGATGATCCAGTCGGAGGGCCTGACCGGAGCCGACTTGGTGGCCGCCTTCGTGGAGCGCCGGGTACTTCCCCTCCAAGGCCGGCCTCACATGATTTGTCAGATGAGCGGCCGCTTCGACCCGTGCCGGCTGAGCACCAGGGAGATGCCTCATGCAGAGGTGTCTTACATGGTGAACTACATCTCCAACTGCAAGCTCGCTGAGGATTGGCGATATGGCAAGGAGCCGTATTCCCGCGCCAACCCTCCACCTACCGTAAGTTTTTCCTTCCTTTCTTCCTTTGGTAGCCGGCCTCATGATAGCCGGCTTCTGATCAGTTGGTTCGCCCTTAGAAGAACCCTCTTCTTCCGCCGACGACCGGGGCCGCAGGGGTAGAGCGCCAGCTCCTCCCCGACCGCATGGTGGACGACGCCGATGAGCCGGACTTGGGAGCGGCCACCATGGAAGACGCCATCATGGGGGAAGGCGACGAGGCCGGAGGCGCGGGGCTCGGGGACGGCTTTGAGAACTGGCCGGACGATGTCAAGGTCGAAGTCGCCCCGCGCCGCCAGCCGGCGCTTGATCATCAAGGCTCGGGCTCGTCCGCCGCGCCGGCTGCCTGCGGCGGCGCGCAGAAGCGCCGGGCCGCGTCGATCCTCTTCGGCAGCCGGCCGAAGAAATCCAAGGCTTCCATGGCGGCGACCAAGCTGGACGAGGCGGTCGTGAAGGCGGCCCGCTTCCGCAAGGCGGTAAAACAGCCGCAGGCGATCTCGGCGTAAGTCGTCGAATGCCTTGTATATATATATTTTTTGTTGTCCCTTTCGACCGGAACTCTTCTAAACCTTTCTTTGCCAGCCGGACAGGGCACCGCTTTCCCTTGAGCGGGGTCCTGGCGGCTCCGTAGTCGGGCCGACTGGAGGGTCTTCAAGCTCCCACCGCGTGGATCCCCGCGCCGACCTTAGGGAGGCCACGGAGCGGAACACACGGGAGGCGCGGGAGGAGCGGGAGGCGGCGGAGCGAAGGACCGCCCAGGCGACGAAGGAGCAGGCCGATGCGGCAGCCAAGGCCCGGGCGGAGGCGGCAGCCGCGGAGACGGAGGCGGAGGCCTCGCACAACCAGCCTCCGCTGCTTGTCGTTCCCCACCGCGCCGTGGCCCCCGACATCCCAGTGCACCCGTCGGAGGAGGTCGACCAAGACCCGCCGGTGATGGAGAGGAGGGAGGACTCCATGATCTTCGTGGAGGGGGCACCACAGGCAGCGCCAACCGGAGCGGGCCAAGGCGGCCAATCATCTGCGGTGCCAGAGCAGCCGGCCGGGGGCGAGCCGGAGGCAGGGGCCGGCCTCGAGGTGCAGCCAGCATTTCGCTGGCGCGCAGGAGGTGGCGCCTACGCGCCGGTACCGCACCAAGCTGCGGGCACCGGCCAAACGGCGGAGGCCGTGGAGGCGGCCAGCGCCAGCACGTCTGAGTGGACCCCCAACGGGGGGACGGGCGAGCTGAACGCGGCGGCTCAGGAGGTCCGGAACCGGCTTCAAGCTTAGGCCGCCTCGCTGCAGTGATACACCCAAGAGTTCCGTGCGACGCGGGCCGTCATCCGGGTGAGTCTTTTGACCCGGGTTGTTTTGTTCTTTGATTTCTTCCATGGGGGCGCGTCAGCGCACCCACTGGGTGTAGTCCCCGAGATTCGGGCCGACTGCTGAGTAGTCGGGTCGGATCTTCCTTGACGACTACCTTATTCTCGCTTCCTGTCTGATCTTCCAGGAGTATCATAACCTCCGTGCTGCCGCCTTCAACTCCCAAGCTCAGGAGCTGGGCCGGAGAACCGAGGATCTGACCAGCAGCCGGAGTGCGTGCTTTGTTTCGTTCATCTCCTGTGGGGGCGCGTCAGCGCACCCACTGGGTGTAGTCCCCGAGATTCAGGCCGACTGCTGAGCAGCCGGGTCGGATCTTCCTTGACGACTTCTTCCTTATTAATTATTCCTGTCTTCATGCTTGCAGGAGCCAATGCCGACTTGAAGGAGCAGCTCAGCGGGGCCCAGGCCGCCCTTCGCGCCAAGGAAGCCGAGTACAACGCCTTGGTCCTGGAGCATGACCGCTTGGCCAAGAAGTTGGCCGACCAGGAGGAGAGCCACAAGGCGGCCCTGAAGAAGGCGCAGGACAGCGAGGACGCCCTGAGGGCCGAGTTGGAGACCGAAGCGGCGGGCTGGGCTGAGGCAAAGCAGGCATTGAGTGAGGGCTTCGGTCGTATCGAGGATCTGGTCGATGGTAAGCCGCCTTCTTCACTTCTTGCTTGCCCCTTGATCCCTGATTTGTGTTCTGACTTGTGCTGCTTTTTGTTCTCCGTGCAGACTACTTTCCCGGCTACTCCGTCTTCGCGGCCCAGACCATCGAGGCCCATTGCGAGGCACACCGGCAGGCGGGGGCTGAAATCGCGCCAGACGCAAGCCGGACGCTCGAGGAGAAACTCTTGGCGGTCCAAGCCCGGCTACAACCGGCTCACCGTATGCTCCTCCGCCTCCAGCGCGCCGGGGCGCAGGTGTTGGCCGCCCTCTGGCCAAGCGAGATGATTCCCCGCACCCCGAGTCGAACTGCCGACTGGCTGGAGGTTGCGGTTGGCCGCTTCGAGGCCTGGAAGGCATCGGCAGCCCGGCTTGGAGCTGGGCGGGCGCTGGAGTTCGTCCGAGCCTGGTATCCGGGGCTGAACCTGGACCAACTGCGCACCTGGTGGCTGGAGGCCGACGAAGAGCTGGAGGAGGTGCGGCCGGCTATCGCTCAGTGCGCCTCGACGATTGCCGAGTGCACTGACATCAGCGTCTTCGCTCCTGAAATTAATGACGATGGCGTTGCCCAGTCGGAGGAGTGGTTCGGGCTGGACCAGGCAGCGGGTGAGGACTCGGCAGAGGAGATTGCCTCCAGCGATGAAGGCGAAGGCGACGAAGGAGATGAAGGCGAATACGTTGAGCCGGCCGGTGAAGCGGCCAGCTAGCCTCAGCCTGATCGTGCCTCCAGCAACAAGGCGCGTGCTAGCGCGCCCTCTGCGGGAGGCGGTGATCATGTCGAGGTTCGCCAACCGGCCACTCCTCCAGTCGGCACTGCCGTCTCCACCGACCTACCCGACTCGCCAGTCGCTCCCTTGGCTTAATCTGTCGTCCTTGTTTTTTTTCTGCTTGTTGCCTTTTGAACAATTTTATTAA
>NC_041392.1:697482599-697565446 GCF_002162155.2 Triticum dicoccoides | reverse complement strand
GTATTCAAACTATGTTGAATGCCGGCCTTTTGAAGGTCTTTTATGTAAATATTATTGTGTGCATGTTTGGCTTCCATTTACATATGCTTTTTGTCCGTAGGTTGTTTCCTTTGCCGCCTTCCCCTTTTGGGGAGGTAAGTACTCGAGCTTTTTTAGACTAAAGTGAGGTGAATGGAAGCCGGCCGGCCGGCTACTCTGGTAGTCAGTCGATGGTGGGAGAAAAACCGGCTTTTGTTATATTAGTCCGTTAGTCCCTAGCCGTTTATCGTGTGGGCGTCCTTTCCTGCCTTTAACTCTTGCCAGCCGGATAGCCGGTTCTTCGAACTGCGACTTTTGGCAAGAGAAGGCTCGGGTGTCGGCACACTACTTGTGTGACCGCGGGTAGGACTTCTAATATAACTCCAGGCGGCCAGTCCCCGGGCCGACTAGTCGAACCCGGTGCCGGACGGAAAAAGTAAATGTAATGACAAGGTCGTAAGCATGATAATCTTCATTCATAGATAAAAGATGGCAGTCCCCGAGCTCTCCTCGGGGGGGCCTATTGCCTCGTACTTAGTACAAAAGTTAGCGTGATACATACTGTATTTCAACTGTAAAATCTTCGGAGGAGGTTGGCGTTCCATGGTCGTTCCGACTCCTTGCCGAAGTCGTCTCTCTTTCGTGCCTTCGGCTTCTGCGCGTCGATTAGGTAGTAGGAGTCATTGCCTAAAGCTCTGCTGATGATGAAGGGGCCCTCCCAAGGGGCCGAGAGCTTGTGCTGGCCGGCTGTTCGCTGGATCAGCCGGAGCACAAGATTGCCCTCTTGGAAGGATCTTGGCTTGACCTTCCGGCTGTGGTAGCGGCGCAGGCCCTGCTGATAGATGGCAGACCGGCTGAGGGCTAACAGCCGGCCCTCTTCCAGCAGGTCGACGCCGTCTTCTCGTGCTTCCTTAGCCTCCGCCTCTGTGTACATGGTTACCCGAGGTGAATCGAACTCGATGTCGGTTGGGATGACCGCTTCGGCACCATACAGGAGGAAGAAAGGAGTGAAGCCGGTTGACTTGTTTGGGATAGTGCGCAGACTCCAGAGGACGGCCGGCAGCTCATCGAGCCAACAGCCGGCTGAACGCTCCAGTGGTACGACCAGTCGGGGCTTGATGCCGGAAAGGATGAGGCCGTTGGCTCACTCGACCTGGCCGTTTGACTGCGGGTGGGCAACGGACGCTAAGTCCAACCGGATGCCTTGCATCGCGCAGAAACGTGCCAAGGCTCCCTTGGCGAAATTCGTGCCATTGTCGGTGATGATGCTGTGTGGCACGCCGTACCGAGTTGTTATAGCTGCGATGAATGTCACAGCAGTCGGCCCATTCAGCTTCTTGATCGGCTTTGCCTCAATCCATTTGGTGAATTTGTCCACAGCGACAAGCAGATGTGTCATGCCGCCGCGCGCCGTCTTGAATGGGCCCACCATGTCCAGTCCCCAAACGGCGAAGGGCCAAGTGAGGGGAATGGTCTTGAGTGCTGAAGCCAGCATGTGTTGCTTGGAGCTAAAAAGTTGGCACCCTTTGCAATGTTTAACTAACTCCTTGGCGTCATCCAAAGCAGTCGGCCAAAAGAAACCATGGCGGAAGGCTTTGGCGACGAGTGATCTTGAGGCCGCATGGTGGCCGCATTCTCCTTGGTGGATATCTCTGAGGATTGCGATGCCCTTCTCTTGCTCGACGCATCGCTGGAGGACTCTAGTGACACTGCGCTTGACGAGCACTCTGTTGACGATTGTGTATGCTCTGTCTCGGCGTTGGACTTGTCTTGCCTCTGTTTCGTCAGCCGGCAGATCTTGGTTTATTAGGAAGTTGAGGATGGACTGAGCCCATGATGGAGTTGCGACTTCTTCTATTGCCAACACGGCTACTGCGACCAGGGCGGGCGGGCTGGGTGGTGAAACGCTGGAGTCGGCCGCCGCCTGTTGTGTTGGAGCAGTCCCCGGGCCGACTACCGCAGTCCCCGAGCCGGGTGTGGCAGTCCCCAGGTCGGGCATAACTACGGAAGTCCCCGAGCCGCCTACTGACGTCCCCGGGCCGACTGTCGAAATCCCCGGGTCACCTGCTTGGTTCTTCGAGCCGGACCCGGCCGTGTCGGGGTCAGGCGGCACGACGATGGAATCAGACTCTGGAGACGGCTTGATAGACGGCTTGAGGAGGCGTTGCAAAGAGACACCGGTTGGTATTGCCTGCCGAGTGGAGGCTATTCGAGCCAGGGTATCAGCTGGCTCGTTGTCGGCTGTCGGTACATGGAGGAACTCGCATCCTTCAAAGTAACCGCTGATCTGCTGAACCAGGAAGCAGTAGCTTGCCATATTTGCGTCCTTGGCGTCCCAGTCACCGGATGATTGTTGGACCACCAAGTCCGAGTCGCCATAACATAGGATCCGGCGAATGCCGAGCTCTTTGGCAAGCCGGAGCCCGTGTATGAGTGCCTCGTACTCGGCCATGTTGTTGGAGGCGGCAAAGTGAATTTGTAGCGTGTATCTGAGCTTGTCGCCTTTGGGAGAGGTGAGGATGATGCCGGCTCCCATGCTGGTGCGCATTTCGGACCCATTGAAGTGCATGCGCCAATGAGTGGAGTCGGGAGCTGGCGGTAGGTACTGGGTCTCAGCCCAGTCGACGAGGAAGTCGGCCAATGCTTGGGACTTGATGGCGGTGCGAAGCTGGTAGAAGATCGTGTAAGGGGCCAGCTCGATGGCCCATTTCGCCACTCGGCCGGATGCATCCCGGCTGCCTATGATCTCGGCCAGCGGGGCGGTGCATACGACCGTGATGGGATGCTCTTGGAAGTAGGGCTTCAGCTTCTTGGCGGCGAAGTACACGCCATAACACATCTTCTGGTAGTGCGGGTAGTTCTGCTTCGAGGTAGACAGTACATCGCTCAAATAGTACACCGGCCTCTGGACCGGCTAGGCTCGGCCCTCTTCTGGGCGTTGGACTATGATGACGGTGCTGACCACCCGGCTGGTTGCGGCAATGTAGAGGAGCATGGGCTCTTTCTCAGTCGGCGCCGCCAGGACCGGCGGTGTGGCCAGCATCTTCTTCAGCTCTTGAAAAGCTTGGTCGGCTTGGTCATTCCACTCGAAGTGAGTGGTCTTCTTCATGAGGCGGTAGAGGGGGAGAGCTTTCTCTTCGAGCCGGCTGATGAAGCAGTTCAGGGAGGCCAAGCATCCGGTAAACTTCTGGATGTCTCGAAGTTTGGTGGGAATCACCATTCTCTCAATGGCCCTGATCTTTACCGGGTTGCATTCGATGCCGCGATCGGAGACCAGGAAGCCTAGGAGCTGGCCGGCTGGCACTCCGAACACGCATTTCTCGGGGTGGAGCTTGATTTGGAACCGGCGTAGGTTCTCAAATGTTTCGTTGAGGTCTTCCAGCAAGGTGCCGGGCTTCTCCGTCTTCACCACAATGTCGTCTACGTAGACGTGGGCATTTCTGCCGAGCTGCTTGAGGAGGCACTTCTGCATGCAACGCTGAAAAGTGGCACCGGCATTTCTCAAGCCGAATGTCATAGTCAGGTAGCAGAAGGCTCCAAATGGCGTGATGAAGGCGGTCTTCAGGCGGTCAGCCGGATCTAACTTTATCTGGTGGTATCCTGAGTAAGCATCCAAGAAACTCAACAGCTCGCATCCGGCCGTGGAGTCTATCACTTGGTCAATCCTCGGCAGGGCAAAGGGATCTTTGGGGCAGGCCTTGTTGAGGCTCGTGTAGTCTATGCACATGCGCCACTTATTGTTCTTCTTTAATATGAGGACCGGGTTGGCAAGCCACTCTGGAAAGAAAACTTCCATAATGAAGCCGGCTGCCATAATGAAGTGGAGGGGTTGTTTGACTGGTTTTGCGTCTTCTCGGACGTGTAGTTTGTGCTCGGCGAATTCCTTCGGAACTCCTGGCATGTCCTTGGGGGACCATGCAAAGATGTCCTGATTCTCACGGAGGAAATCGGCGAGCTCGCCTTCCTATTTGCTGTTTAGGTTTGCCCCGATGACAGCAAACCTCTCTAGGTGCTCGGGGTCAAGAGGTATCTTCTTCGTCTCCTTGGCCGGCTGGAAAGATCCTTGGGCATCATACTCCTTGGGATCAGGGGACAGGGCCGACTGTTTGCCGGCCATGGCCACGACTCGATCCAACATCTTCTTCTCTTTGGCAATCACAAGGGACTCGGCCAGCCGGCTGCTGGCTGCTGCGCACTCGGAAGACTTCTTGTAATCGCCGGCTATGGTGATGACGCCCTTGGTGCTCGGCATCTTCATCTTGAGGTATGCATAGTGGGGAACTGCCATGAACCTGGGCAAGGCAGGTCGGCCAAGCAATGCATGGTAGGGGCTCTCCAGGTCCAGCACTTCAAACCAGATCGCTTCCCGGCAGAAATGCTCCTTGTCCCCAAAGAGTACATCAATCTTGATCTTGCCAATGGGGGCGCAGGACAGGCCGGGTACGATGCCATGGAACACTGTCCGAGTAGGCATGAGTTGCTTCGTCTTGACGTTCAGCTTCTCCAGGCTATCACGGTATAAGATGTTGATGCTGCTCCCGCCGTCTATCAACACGCGGGAGAAATGGGCGGCGCATCTGTCCGTTGCAAGGGTGGCATCCAGGACCAACGCATAAGAGCTGGGAGATGGCATCACCTCTGGGTGGTCGGCCCGGCTCCAGCTGATAGGTTTTTCTGACCAGTGCATGTGCTCGGCGGGGTTGGCAGCGACCATGCTGACTTCCTGGTGCTCTCGGCGTTTGCTGCGCCGGTCTTCGGGCTGGCTTGTAAAGATGACATAGGCGGCATGCTCGTCGTGGAACTCATCATGCATGGCTCCGACTGCGGGCTGAACGGTCGGCGGCTGCGGGGCCGGAGGCAGTGGACCGGCAGGCGGAGGTGGCGCGAGCCCTTCACCTTTGGAGATTCGTGTGAGCCAATGGCACTTCCGGGTTGTGTGGTTGGACGGCTTCGCGCTGCTGTGGAACTTGCACGCGGCGTCGAGAGTTTGCTCGTAGGAGAAGGCTGGCTGCCAAGCTGGCCTGCCGCCCTTGGGTTTCTTGGGCGCGGGCCGCCCTTCGGGCCGCTCGTCTTCGACTGTGGCCACCTGCCGACTGGCGGGAGGCAGCGCCAGGCCCTTGCGCTTGTGGTCGTTCGGGTGTGGGCGTCGGCCGAAATCCCCAGCCGGCGTCTTGGGCGCTGGGTTGAGTACTTTCTCGAACGCGTCTACCCGGAGCTCGGTTTTCATTGAGGAGTCGGCGGTGGCGTACTTGTCCGCTATGTCCAGAAGCTTGTCGAGGGTAGTCGGCTCGTCGCAGAGAAGCTTGTGCTTGAGGAGGGTGCCTTCTCGGCACCCGGCAGTGAAGTATTCTATGGCTTGCACCTCGTGCACCCCTTTGCAAGAGTTGTGGAGCTCGGCCCAACGCGTGAGGTAGTCGCGAGTAGACTTGGCGGGGCCTTGTACGCACAAGGAGAGCTGTCTGGGCTTGGGAGCCCGCTTGTAGGTGCTGGTGAAGTTGCGGACGGAAGCTTATGTGAAATCTAGCCAACTGTTGATGCTGTATGGCTTGAGGCTGTTGAGCCAGGTCCGCGCCGTGCCTTGCAGCATGAGGGGCACGTACTTCATGGCAACGCGCCTGTTGCCATTGGCTATGCTAACCACCGTGGAGTAGTCGATCAACGAATCTTCCGGCTTCATGGAGCCGTTGTACTTGGGCGTGTTTCTTGGGAGCAAGAACCCTTTGGGGAAGGGCTCGTCGCGGATGCGGGGGCCGAAGCAAGGTGGGCCGACATCGTCTTCTTCTTCCAGCGCCAGGGATCGCGCCAGGCGGTCGATCCGATGGCGGGCGTCGTTCTCACCGACTCCTTCGCGGCGACCTAGCCGGCTGCTGAGAGTCGGATGCACAACAGGCGGCAGGGTGGGATATCTCTCTCCATGGGGCCGAGGCGGAGGCGGGTTGCCCGGCCACTCCACGGCCCGGGGGTGGCGTTCTGCGTCTCGCTCGATGGAGATTCAGGTTTGGCTTCGGCTGGCAGCTGGCTCTTTCTCGCGCCGCGCGCGGGTTTTACCCGTAGACGGTGTCCGGGACGTCACGCCGTGATCTCGGCGCGGGGGAGGGCTTTCCGCGTGGGCGTCGGCTTCGTGCCGCTGCGCGGCTGCATCGATTAGCTGCTGGATGCGTCGGGTCATGTGGGGGACTTCTTCGGCCGCCAGTCCGACTGGCTCGTCTACGGCCGCCTGGGCGGCACGCAGGTTCTCGAGTGGAGTGGCGTAGACTGGGCAGTCGACTCCTCACGTGTCGGCAACGACAGCGCCGCGCTGTCTGACAATGCCGACCCGGCTGGGCCCGCCTGGGGGCGGCGTGCCAAAGGCGGCGCGGTCGGCTTCGCGTCGGTGGGCCTCAGCGAGGCGTCTCATGGAAACCAACTTCCGACCCTCCGCGAGGAGGGCGAGGCGGCGAGCCTCCAGTGCTTTAGCGTCGGCATCGGCTGGGAGGGGGATGGACAAGTCATGGACCGCTGCGTGCGGGGCGTCGTGGGCGCTCTCGTCAGCAGCGCCACCGTGGCCGATGACCATCACCTCGGTCCGTGGGGAAGGTGTCGAGTGAGGCCGTGTCGGAGTCGACAGGCATCGGATCGGTGGAGCCAACCGACTCCAAGTCCACAGCAGGCTCGCCGGAGACATGGAGCTGGCCGAGGAGGTTGACGAGGTGGTCGGTGCCCGCGTCGGAGGCGAGCTCGTCGGAGATGAGGGTCTTGTCGAGGAGATCGGCGAGGCCGCTCGCTGCGCAGACGTTGGTGACGCCTTGCAGCGCGTCGTGGCAAGCACCATCGGGCGTGCCGGGCTGGCTACGCTTGCGGGGGAGGAAGAAGGTTCCCATCCAGAACAGGTCTCCGGACGACGGTGCACCTGGCCCCACGGTGGGCGCCAAATGTCGGGTGGTAGGTGCGACATATGCCAACGGGTGGCTTATCATTGTGGGAGCCAGTAAGACGTCTCCAGTGCCTGGAAGCGGGATGAGGCAAAGACATGCACGCCGGCGAATCTTACCCAGCTTCGGGCCTCTCCGTGGAGATAAAACCCCTACTGCTGCTCTGCGGGGTCTCCGCATGATTGCTAGATGAACAAGTAGCTACACGATGCTCCTTGAGCTGTTTGGCGAGAGGAGGAAGAAGGGCTTTGCCCGCTCTCTTCTCCTCCCTATGTGGTGTTTAAAACCAGCTGGGATCAACCCTTTGCATGTGTCTCCCGGGGGGTTTAAATAGGCCTACCCTCGGGGATATTATGGTAATCTGGCTGGGCGCGGGGCCCGGCCGTCTATGTCTACACTCGCCGGCTTCCGCGCTGACTGCTGGGGCCCGCCGGCTGTCGGCTCTTTGGTCGACAGGCAGGCCCCACTGTCCAGGGCCTTGTCCGGCAGGTGATCGCTATAGGCTCACCGCGTCTTGTCTCCTTAATGGGGCGTCCTCTTCGAGGGGGTGGCAAGCCGGCTATGGAGAGCCGGCTCTTTCTTGGGCCGACTGGGGGAGGCTGGGCCGCCTTCGGGTGTCTCTCTACCTGAAGGAGCCCACCGCCCGTGGGCCACTCTGGCGGCCCGTCGTGGATGACATCAGGGTCAACGTGGCAAGAGTGCCGCGCCGGACGGGTCATGGTCACCCGTACGGTGCACCGTGCCGGGCGTGCTCCGGGATTCGGGGGTGACAAGCTTTACTGTAGCCACGCCCCGTCACATCGTCGTTATGTGGGTGCAGACGTCGAGGGTACGATCTTGACCGCTTTATGGGAGCTGGCTTCTTGGAGACGGCCTTCTCGCGGTCCGCTCCTCGGAGCCGGCCCTCCCGCGACTTTCTTCATGACGGCTGAAGTCGGGCCGCCTTCCGATAGTCGGCCTAGGAAACAGCCGGCCAGGGGAAGGCGGCCCCATGTCTTGGATTCTTGAGGGCCGGATGGGCTCGTAATTATTTTTTCAGAAGGGCCAGGGGGAGCCGGCTTGGCTACCCATGGTTATTTCCTCCAACAGCTGGCCCATGCATTTTAGATGCTTGATGTGAGTTCAATCAAAAGTTTCTTTTTGGGATATTTGGGTCTAAAAAGTAAGAGCGCATCCAAAGCTATCTTAGATAACTATTCTAATCAATCAAAAAAGGAAGATGGTCTTAACGATAAAATGGAATACTATATTTGTCTCTACAAATTCCAAGTGTAGAAGTAGCTTACATGTTCTATTGCTCACGAGACACTACTAGACCTCATGATGGGTGGGGGACTAGAGGCGGACTTTTCAGCTTGAAGGTTCATTGCGATAGCACCTTAGCACATGCATCGGGGTCGGGCCATCGGGTGTACTGATATGTGATACGTCTCCAATGTATCTATAAATTTTTTATTGTTGCATGCTAGATGGCTTCTTCTATCTCTTTGATCTTCAATACAACATTCTCCTCGATGTTCTCAGAGTTCTATCCGTTGTAATCTTCTTTTGCGGTGCGTTTGTTGAGATCCGATGAATTGTAGATTTATGATCCGATTATCTATGAATATTATTTGAGTCTTCTCTGAACGCTTTCATGCATAATTAAGATATCTTTGTATTTCTCTTCGAACTATTGGTTTTGATTGGCCAACTAGATTGGTTTTTCTTGCAATGGGAGAAGTGCTTAGTTTTGGGTTCAATCTTGCGGTGTCCTCATGATACGTCTCCAACGTATCTATAATTTTTGATTGTTCCATGCTGTTATACTATCATTCTTGGCTGTTTTACAAGCATTTGGCAATCATTTTATACCATTTTTTGGGACAAACCTATTGACATAGTGACATGTAAAACTTGCTGTTTTTACACGTTATTACATCGTACGAAATCAATATCAAATGGAGTACAAACACCGCAATACTTTCTGGAGAATTTTTACGGACCAAAACACCAAGGATAGACCAGAGCAGTACTTGGGGGTGCCCTGAGGGGGGCACAACCCACCAGGGCGTGCCTGGGCCCCCAGGCGCACCCAGGTGGGTTGTGCCCATGTCGGTGACCTCCCGCACCTCCCACTACCCTTGAACCTGAGAACTCCGACACTGTCGACAACATTGGGACGAAGGCACGGGAGGAGCCTGCATGCTGGCATGCAGATCTTTTTGAAGACCTGGGGGCTGTAAGACTAGATAAGAACCAGAAGATGAAGAGCCCCGACAAGATTCTTGCCGGGGACGCCCACGAGACCCCGGCAAGACCCTTGCTGGGGACATCTGCAGGGCTGCAGCCGGGCACACTCCTACCAAGGTTTTGCTGCCCCGGGCCCGTTCCGACGTGGTGGCTAGCCCGACAACTAGGCGAGTGCCTGCATGGCAGCATGCAGCTTCTAGGACAACTAGCCAAGCACCTGCGTGGTGGCATGCAGATCTTCGTGAAGACCCTGCCACTGGACCAGCTCAGCAGCCAGCCAGCCAGCGTGGCGCTGGTTGTCTCGTCAGCTTGGACGCGCGTCGGAGCGAGGCGAGGTGGCAACGGACAGGATGAGCTTCTTTGACATCCCCGATAAAGCAAGAGGGCACGTCGGCAGCGCATTAAATGCGTTTGTCCTACTGTGCCAGGCGATAGACTTGTACACTGTACATTCTTTTCACCTCCTGTGTGCCACTGTGGCGACCCCTTTGATGTATAAAAGGAGGCCCGAGGCGTACTGAGGAAGGATTGGGACTTTTTCGACTGGGCATGCACCACAGCTAGTTCAAGAGCTCAAGAACACCAAATATACACACAAGCAGGACTAGGGTATTACGCATCATTTGCGGCCCGAACCTGGGTAAAAATCCCCTCGCGTTGATATTTTAGACCCGCTCTTTGCACAGCCCCGTGCCCCGCCAACTGTAGTAGGGATTCCCTGTGATCCCGTAGGTGTCGTTCCCGATAGCTAATAAACTTTTGCAATAAGTATGTGAGTTCTTTATGATGAATGTTGAGTCCATGGATTATACGCACTCTCACCCTTCCACCATTGCTAGCATCTCTAGTACTGCACAACTTTCGCCGATGCATTAAACCCACCATATATCCTTCCTCAAAACAGCCACCATACCTACCTATTATGGCATTTCCATAGCCATCCCGAGATATATTGCCATGCAACTTCCACCATCATTGTCATATTGTTATCATATGCATGTGTCATTCATATAGAGTCATATTTTGTTCTAGTATCGAGTTGTAATTCTTGAAGTTGTAAGTAAATAAAAGTGTGATGATCATCATTATTAGAGCAATGTCCCATGTGAGGAAAGGATGATGGAAGCTATCATTCCCTCACAAGTTGGGATGAGTCTCCGGACTTTAAAAAAATAAAAGAGGCTGAAGAAGCCCAAATAAAAAAAGAGGCCAAAGAAGCCCAAACGAAAAAATGAGAGAAAATGAGAGAAGGGACAATGTTACTATCCTTTTACAAACTTGTGCTTTGAAATAGCACCATGTTCTTCACGATAGAGAGTCTCCTATTTTATCACTTACATATACTAGTGGGAATTTTTCATTATAGAACTTGGCCTGTATATTTCAATGATGGGCTTCCTCAAATTGCCCTAGGTCTTCATGAGCAAGCAAGTTGGATGCACACCCACTTAGTTTCTTTTTTACCTTCCATACAGTTATAGCCCTAGTCCATCTGTTGCATGGCAATCCCTACTCACTTGCATCGATGTCAATTGATGGGCATCTCCATAGCCTATTAGTTTGCCTACACTACAAAAAATACCATTTCCATGATGATACGTGTTTGTCACAGTAGGTCATATTTTCTGTCATGCATGTACATCCATTATGATTTTATGACAGAATCAAGATAGTCATACCTGTGTTGTCACAGAAGTGTTCAATGACCATACCAAAATTATCATCATGGAAGTGTCCACTTCCATGATGATAAATGGCGCATCATGGAGTGCTTTAGTCAAGGGTAACTGACACGTGGCGTCCACCATAATGGGTCGCCGTTAAGCTATCGGGTTCCAGTTTGGATCCGATAACCCGTTAACAGCCCGGACCAATGGGTATTTTCCACGTGTAAAATTCTCAATGGCCAGAGGAACCACGTCTCCAGCGTAGGGACAGATGTCATCCACTCATTGGACGGGAGGCGCCTATGATACATCAACACGTGGCACAGCCCGTTGTACTTGGACAAAAGGTAGCGGGTCGGCCCACGGAAAGCCTGTTAATGGCCTGTTCGCATATAGCCCATTTACAGCCCGCCAACTCATGGCCCGTGATGGCCTATCCGAGCCTGTTATGGCCTATCCCAATTAGGCCCGGTAGCATCATCTGGGCCGTCCAATATGATTCCAACCCGTTTTAACTTCCGATCCATGTATGGCCCATGACGTCTTTCGGCCCATATGAGGCCCTTTGTAACTCTGGGCCTATTAAAGGCCCGAGGTGAAACTGGGCCATAATGAACATCGTATCCCTTTATACCCATTAATGACCCATTATTCTGTTGGGCCGCTTCTAGCCCGTGTTAACTTTCGGCCTTCTAAGGGCCCATTTATTCTTGGGCTCATTTCCAGCATTCAGTTAGTTATGGTCCATTACTGGCATGTTCCGCGTGTGGGCCAAATTCAGCCCTTGGTTATAGTCGGCCCTTTTGTGGCCCACTAACCTGTTGGGATATTTTCATAGCGTCATCAAATACGGCCCATTTAATGACCTGTGATGCCTATCGACAGACCTGTGGGTCCGTAGGCAGTAGCTAGATGGTTTCCTCTCTCTCTTTTGATTCTCAATACAATGGTCTCTTGGAAATCTATTTGATGTAACTCTTTTTGCGGTGTGTTTGTTAGTATTCGATGAACTTTGAGTTTATGATTGGATCTATATCCATGAATATTATTTGAGTCTTCTTTTGATCTCTTATATGCATGATTATTTATAGCCTCGTATTTCTTCTTTGAATCTTTAGTTTAGTTAGGCCAACTAGATCGATTTTTCTTGCCATGGGAAGAGGTGCTTTGTGATGGGTTCGATCGTGCAGTGTTCTTTCCCAGTGATAGAAGGGGCAGCAAGACACGCATGTATCATTGCTATTAAGGATAACAAGATGGGGCTATTCCTACATGAATATATCTCGTCTACATCATGTCATCGTTCTTATTGCATTACTCTGTTTTTCCATGAACATAATACACTAGATGCATGCTGGATAGCGGTCGATGTGTGGAGTACTAGTAGTAGATGCAGGCAGGAGTCAGTCCACTAATCTTGGGCGTGATGCCTATATATTGATCGTTGCCTTGGATATCATCATAATTATTCTATCTTCTTTCAATTGCCCAACAGTTATTTGTTTACCCACCGTGTGCTATTTCTTGAGAGAAGCCACTAGTGAAATCTACGGCCGTCGGGTCTATTCTTTATCATATTTGCTTTGAGATCTATTTTTATTTGCTTTTATTTTCGGATCTATTATTCCAAAAACCCAAAAATACCTTGCTGCACTTTTTTATTACTTATTTTATTTTGTGTTTTATCCAGATCTATTTATCCAACCTACCACAATTTTTATCCCGTCAACTTGACAATTTCTGGCGCCGTTACCCGAAAAGGGATTGGCAACCCCTTATATGCCTCATGTTACAAGTATTTGTTCTTTGTCTGGTGGTACCGTTTACATACTGTTGCTTGGTTCTCCTACCGGGTTGATACCTTGGTGTCATAACAGAGGCAAATACCTTTAGTAGTTGTGCTGCATCATCCCTTCCTCTTTAGGGAAATACCGACATAGCTTCAAGCGACATCAACGGCCATTCACAAGGTTGAACTAGAGCTTCCCGCAGTGGTTTAAGGTTCGGCTCACATATCGCGAGCCTTGGGGATTTCTTCTTCGAGGAACCACCTTGGAACATCTTCCTAAAACTTTTCTTCCTCTGAAAATTTCTGAATTTTTTAGTGACTCAAAATAAAAGTGAACAAAACTCAACAAAATCGATACCAACTACTCCTACAAGTGTCTAGAGGCCATATCAAGCATCAAAACAAGTTTCAACCATATAAATTTGACATGAAAGCTCAAGAACATGGTCACCAATAGTTGCTAAATGTGCAAATAATTAACCACTAGAGCAAAAACTAATTGGACCAACGGAGGACTCACATACCGATAACAATCCCCCAAAACAGTTTCAGAAACGGAGTTCCGAGCAAAGAGATCAAAAACAGCAGCAAGATGAGAAAGAACAGGGAGCAATGGTGTGATTTCTTCTGGAGGAAGAAGAAGTGCATCAGTGGCTGCAATAAGTGAGGGGGGCTACATGCGCCCCACAAGCTTGCTACACGCGCCCATTGGGTGGATGCGTCCTGTAAGCTTGTGGCTCACAGGTGCACCCCCTGGGGTGTGTTCAGTGCCAATTTTTTTTCAAATATTACAAAAAAATCATATTAAATTTTCAGGGCATTTGGAGAACTTTTATTTTCTGGTCACTTTTATTGCACGGATAATTTAGAAAACAACATAATCAGGGTATTTCTACTTTATTATCTCTAAATAACAGAAAGTAAAAAGTGGGTACAGAAAGTTGTGTTTACTAAATTCATCGACAACATGCCCATCAAAAGGAATCCATTAATAAGGGTTATCAAGTCTTATTAACAAACTTCTTTCGAATGACATGAAATCGGAGAATCTTCGTATAGCACTAGGTTACCTCAACGGGGATATGCATATCCCCAACAATAAGAATTTCATATTTATTTTTGACGGTAGGAATAGGTAATTAAAAACCTCCAATAGTAATCGTTGAAATTTTTCCAATAGTGTGTTCATTACCATTAACATGAAAAGTGACCTTGCCCTTGTTGCAATCTATAACAGCCCCTGAAGTGTTCAAAAAATGGTCTACCAAGGATGATCGACATACTGTCGTCTTCGGGTATATCAAGAATAACAAAGTCCGTTAAGATAGTAACATTTCCAACAACGACAGGCACATCCTCACAAATACCGATGGGTATAGCAGTTGATTTATCAGCCATTTGCAAAGAAATTTCAATTGGTATCAACTTATTCAAATCAAGTATTTTGTATAACGAGAAAGACATAACACTAATATTGGCTCCTAGATCACACGAAGCAGTTTTAATATAGTTTCCTTTAGTTGAGCAAGGTATAGTTGGTATTCCTGGGTCTCCTAGTTTCTTTGGTATTCCACCTTTAAATGTATAATTAGCTAGCATGGTGGAAATTTTCAGCTTCCGATATCTTTATTTTATTTGTAAGAATATCTTTCATATACTTAGCATAAGGAGTTTTCAGAATATCAGTCAAACGCAAACACAAAAAGACAGGTCTAAGCATTTGAACAAAGCATTCAAATTCTTCATCGTCTTTATTCTTTGATGATTTAGGGTGGAAAGTCATAGGTTTCTGAACCCATGGTTCCCTTTCTTTACCATGTTTCCTAGCAATGAAGTCTCTTTTATCATATCTTTTATTCTTAGGTTATGGGTTATCAAGATCAACAGCAGGTTCTATCTGCACATCTTTATCCGGAGTCTGAAGGTTTTCCAGACTTAACCGTCCGGGCTCCTTAGTATCTTCTGGTTGCTTATGCCCGTCGTCCAATTATATGTTTGGAAGCCGGTCACCTCCTTTTGCTGGTGGGTATCCGGCTCTGTAGGGTCGGCGATCCGGACATAGTCCGTCTTCAGTATAGGGGAAGAGTCGCCGTCTTGCTCCTCGATTACCGCTATGTGGTGGATGATTGGTGGAGATTTGATTTCTCTTTGGTCGGGTTTAAGCCCGATCTATTCATAATCTGTGGTGATTCCCAGGGCGGCGATGCGATCAAGGAGCTCGTTTAAAGACAAAAACTCCGCCGGATCCATCTGCTTGGAGTGTTTGGAGCCGATCCGAAGGGGATTTTCGATGGCCCGAGAGGTCATCATCTGCTTAACGGCCGAACGGGCGGTCATGGTAAAGCCGCCCAGCCGAAGGGTTTGGCCTGGGGCCAGTTCTCCTCCGGCGGTTATATTGTCTTTAAGGACGAGGCGAGTCATCGATCCTGTGGTCGACGGCACAGTGGAACTCTCAGTGAAAGCACCAATGTTGGTGTCAAAACCGGCGGATCTCGGGTAGGGTGTCCCGAACTGTGCGTCTAAGATCGATGGTAACAGGAGACATGGGAAACAATGTTTACCCAGGTTCGGGCCCTCTCTATGGAGGTAATACCCTACTTCCTGCTTGATTGATCTTGATGGATATGAGTATTACAAGAGTTGATCTACCACGAGATCGTAATGACTAAACCCTAGAAGTCTAGCCTGTATGACTATGGTAATGAGTCTCCCCCTCCGGAATAAGTCCTCCGGTTTATATAGATACCGCGAGGATCTAGGGTTATACAAGGTCGGTTACAAAGAAGGGAATCTACATATTTGGTCGCCAAGCTTGCCTTCCACACCAAGGAGAGTCCTATCCGGACATAGGTGCAGTCTTCGGTCTTCGAATCTTCACGGCCCATCAGTCCAACCCATGGCTAACAGGCCGGACGCCCGAGGACCCCTTAGTCTAGGACTCCCTCAACAGCAAAAGGCAATCGGCATGGCCTGTAGGTGGCGGGCCCTACCTATCGGCCGGATTCTCGGCAGCTGACGTGGCCCACCAAGCGAGGGGCCCCAGCAGCCGGCGGAGAACCCAGCGACCCTAGACACTGACATCCGGGTCCTACACCTGGTCGTATTACCATTGTACCCCTCGGAGGGCGGGCCTATATAAGCCCCCAGGATCACCCATGCTAAGGGTTCAGTACTTACTCCACTCACACACACCATAGCTAGGGGAAGCAAGGTAGCAACTCTGACCTTCTTCCTCCTCTAGCAACTCGGCTCAAGGAGCAACCTTGTAGCCACCATTTGATCATAGTCATCATGCGGAGACCCCACAGAGCAGGACTAAGGGTGATATCTCCTCGGAGAGCCCCGAACCTGGGTACGTCTCGTGTGCGATCGAGCTCTTGCTCACTCCCGCTTCCAGGGCCCGATGACGTCCTCTTGGCCCCATCCATGATAAGCCACCCCCTAGCATTTGTCGCGAGAATACCCCAACATCTTAACAGTATGAATTCCCGTGACATGTCCTTCAATTTAAAAGTTCCATATAGAGTATGAAAGAACAGGAGATGTGCTTGAGGGTCCTCCTCCTCCTTGGTTCCCACAAAGGCATGCTTTTTAACTTCCATAATGAGATCATATAGTCAATCGACTATTGTTTCGACATCTCTTACAATCTTCTTTGGCTTCAGAGTAATCGACATCTCTGCAAACAATGTTTTAAGCTCAACTGTTTGATTATTTTTGTATTTTTATGTTAATGAAGCTTGTTGCTCCTGGCGAAAACAAGTAATATAAGATGGTAAATACCTTCTTCCAGAATGAGTAGATCCCCTGTGACTTACATGAAGAATCTACAATAACAATACTTCCAGAAACAGCTACAAAACAAATACTCTACGCTTAGCTCCCAAGCAACGGCACCCGAAAATGTTTTGATGCATGCAAACCAAACAAGGTTGTGTAGCACTTTCGTGGAAGTATCCCAATTAGTTGTCATCCCAACGAAGAGCAGCGGAGAGTATTCATAGTGGCGCTTCTGTCACACACAAGGTATCATAGTTCTTGTGTGAAGTAACTGCTTGAACTTTCGGAAATGTTGCTACTGTTCTGGTGGACAAATAAACCAAATAAAAGGTTTGTAGTAACGAAGGTAAAAACTAATTAAGTAAATAACATAAATGAAAATGAGAATTGTGTTTCCTGTAATGAAGAGATCGGCGCGGAGAGAATCCAGTTAATGGTAAGAATATATCAAGTATTTGATATGTGTGTTCTATATGCGGATCACACTAAAGTTATGAACCTCCTCCTCTCGGGATTGTATTTCATTCTATGGTCCTGCTTCACCGTTCCCATAGAGTGTTTGTTTCCACAATTAAGGTCCTTGGACCGGAAACAAGCATTATGTTTCATGGATCACCGTTATCTCATATTACCTTTGGTCACTGGTAGAAAAAGGGCCTTTAGTCCCGGTTCGTAAGGGCCTTTAGTCCCGGTTCTGGAACCGGGACTAAAGGGTCGGTACTAATGCCCTGACCCTTTAGTCCCGGTTCAATCCAGAACCGGGACTAAAGGACCTCCATGTGGCCGGTCCACATTTAGTCCCGGTTGGTAACACCAACCGGTACTAAAGGAAATTTTGGAACAAAAATTGAATTTTTTTTTGAAATTTTTTGTTTTCAAATTTCTAAATTATTTTAACCTCTAATCTCTAATATCCCTCATCACTGCTCAATTTAATCTCTAATCACCCCTCATCATTCCAAATCATCTAACTTCCCAAACGGTCACCCATCCTCTCACTACTCCAGCCTGAGCACGCTTAACTTCCGGGTTCTATTCTCCCTCGTTTCCAAGTCTACACTTGTTGTTTTCCTAACAATAGTAAGATGTCAATCCTATTAACCCTCAGGAATTTAGCTTGAGCATGAAGTCATACATTTCACTGTTTGAGTTTGAAACTATTGTTCTAAAAAATAATAAATTTTTAGTAACACTAATATTTCTTGAATAAGTAGTTTGACCACAGTTTGACCATAGTTTGACCTGATTTGACCAAAATTCAAAAAAGGTGAAATAATTTTTTAATAACACTAATATTCTTGAATAATTATTTAGTAACACTAATACTTCTTGAATAAGTAGTTTGACCATAGTTTGACCAGATTTAATGAAAATTTAAAAAAACTGAAATTTGAGCATAACTTTTTTTCCTTTTGGAATTTGAGGATTCTACAAATTTGCAAACAGGCCGTAGGCTGTCTCCATCGTATGCCCATTTTACAAATTCCAGAGAGATTTTGTAAATAAAGTCAAAATTCATATTTGTAAATTTTCCCAACAACTAGACCACATATCACATGGGAAACTTATTTTATTTTATGTTTTGACATTTCCATCATTTTCTTTTGTTTTTTCTAAAACTAAAAAGGCGGTCCACCGGGGGGGGGGGGGAGTTTGAAAATGGGACCTTTAGTACCGGTTCGTGCCATGAACCGGTACTAATGCCTCAAAGCCTATTAGTACCGGTTGGTGCCACCAACCGGGACCAATGGGCATTGCATCATTTAGTCCCGGTTCGTGACACAATAAGATAAAATGGATAATTCAACTAGTATTGATCTCCAGATGAGAGTGAATAGAGTTTACAACTTGTTCCCACATGTTCGAATTCCTCTTACAATAGTGAAGGTTGAGAGGATGATGCAGATGATGGAAGTACCAAAACTAAGAAAAAATCTAAAGGTTCTTCGGATCCCTTCTTCTTCTGTTCTGGACATCGTGAGAGTGGCTAGGGTTCTCTTTTCCCATGGTGTTCTTCGCAAAATTGTCTTGTATAGACGTGGCGGAACTCTTGGCAGTTCATGCGATCGCTCATATTAGCGCTTGTAGTTGTATGGAAGACCGTCTTTTTCTCTGTTGTGTGCTGGCTTGGATTTCCATAAGGAAGTTGCTCCATTTGGATTGATTTGAAGTAATTCTCCTTGGTTTCCTTCCATATATGGTATTTCCTACCAAAAATGGAAAAATGAATTTTCTTCTCTTTTAAAGGGTAAGCATTTGAAATAGTTGAGAAGTAACAAAGTTACAATGAAATGAAATAAAATATCACAAATTCTCGAGCCGTCGACACATTTATAGTTATGATCATCTTTGTTTTTAGATTGATTAGAACAGTTCTATAAGATAGCTATGGATGCACTCTTACTTTCTACACCAAATTCTCTCAAAAAGTAACTTCTCTTCAGCTAATACTAAATGCATGGGCCATCCCTAACATGCCATAATAACATGATATCTCTCCACTCTAGGAATTGGAGGTAAACCAAAATACAAAGTGCAAAACCAGTAAATTTAACGTGGTTTACTCCTACTCATTAAAGAAACCGTATGTCCCTGCATAAATAGACATGTTGACATTTCTGACTAAAAAATAATTTCAGATGTAACCATTATGGAGTGGAAAGTATCACACATGCTTGGGTGGGGGACACATTCCGTCTTTGGACGAAAAGATTTCCACTCCTTCCTAGCTTCTGCCCATGGCGAGGAAGCCATTGTAGCCTTGTAAGTGGTGAAGAAGGAGGGATCTTTTAGGGTTGTGTCTTCAGTTATAGGATCTGCGGGGTTTCTATTCGCTTATTGGTATGTATTATAACGATGTTGACTTTACTAGGGTGGGAAGTTCGGAAGACACGGTGATGGTTGGTGAGGACAAAAGGAAAGGGATAGAGGCGGTGGGTGAGTACAACTTCCCAAAGGGACTGCATGTACTTGCCGGTGACGACCACCCTATCTTCCTAAAGATCCTAGAGGCCCTCTTGCGCCGCTGCAAATACCATCGTGAGCCTCTCAATCTTCACGCTTTCTCTAATCCATAAGAATTTAGGTTGTATGAGTTGTTCTCTACTAATAATGCTTATTGCTTAGTCTCATTTTGTGGAAACAAAATAATGTAGCGATGATGGTGGTGGATGTGAAGACATCACTAAATATGATCAGGAAAGGGAAGGAGGAGTTTGACCTGCTGATCAATAACATGTGGATGCCATGGTTTCATGTTCCTTCAGCTCATCACACTTGAGATGAATCTCCCTACACAATCCAAAGTCCTATTTCTTCACATGAGCTAGCAGTGGTCATTAAGAACATTTATTACTATTAAGCGTTCAATATACACTGAGTGGATGTTCCTTGATAACATTTAATACAAATATCAAGATTTTGTTATGAAATCACATACACCTCCACTCACCCTATTTTTTCCTGGTGAAAATCATAAGAATGGGACCCCGAACTAATAGATGACCATTCATTCAATTTTTACAAAGAAAAAATAGGGTGATCGGAGGTGTATGTCAAAAATATTCTAGATATCAATCTTAAATTCTATAAAGGAACATTCACTCATCGTATATTCAATGATTAATAGTAATAAATGTCCTAATCACCACCACTAGTCATGTAAAATAGTAAGATCTTGGATTAAGCAGAGAGTCTACTTATGGATGGGAGATCCATCTCAACTCTAATGAGCTGAAGGAGCATGAAACCGTCCATGTCTAGCATGTGCACGTCGCTAATCACCCGGTCCAACTCATCCTTCCCCTTCCTGGGCATCTTTAGTTCCATCTATGCATCCATCACCATCGTTGCTACATCGTTTTGTGTGCACAAAATCAAACTAAGAAAAAACATTATTCATAGAGAATAACTCATATAACCTCGATTCTAATGGATTAGAGAAAGCCTGAAGATCAAGAGGCGCACGATGGTATTTGCAGTTGCACATGAGGGACTCTAGGGTCTTCAGGGAGATGGGGTCATCCTCAACGATGAGTACATGCAACCCCTTTGTGAAGTTGTCCTCAACCATCGCCCCTATCCCTTGCATTTTTTTCCGCACCAACCTTGACTGTGTCTTCCGTACTTACCACCCTAGCAAAGTCATCATCATTAATACAAACACCAAGAAACAAACAGAACGCAAAACCCTGCAACATACCTCCTTCCTCACCTCCTACAGGGCTACATTGGCTTCCTCGCCACAGGAAGAACAATGCAGAGGTCGAAGAGCAGGGTTGAATTGGTGGGAAGATCTCAGGATGTAGGGGGCTATTTATAGGGGTCGTGGCCAGGAAGGAGTGGAAATCTTTTGGTCAACAGATGGAAGGTGACCCCCATCCCCTGCATGTGTCATACTTTCCACTTCATAGTTGTTGCAGCTATAATATTTTTTCCTGTGGAAATGTCAACATGTCTATTTGTGTGCTGGCCCATGGTTTCCTCCATGAGTAGGAGCAAACCGCGTTCCAGTTGCTGGTTTTTTTCTTTATACTTTGGTTGCCCAACATTTCCTAGAGTGGAGAGATATCATGTTAGTGGACTGGATCAGGGATGGCCCATGCATTTTAGAAGCTTTGTGTGACTTTAATCAAAAGTTTCTTTTTTGGATATTTGGGTATAAAAAGTAAGAGCGCATCCAAAGCTATCTTAGAGAACTATTCTAATCAATCAAAAAAGGAAGATGATCGTAACGATAAAGTGGAATACTATATTTGTCTCTACAAATTCCAAGTGTAGAAGTAGCTTACATGTTTTATTTCTCAAAATGAATAACTGGACATTGGAGAAAAAAAATTCTCGAGACACTACTAGACCTCCTGATGGGTGGGGGACTAGAGGCACACTTTTCAGGTTGAAGGTTCATTGCGATAGCACCTTAGCACATGCATCGGGGTCGGGCCATCGGGTGTACTGATATGTGATACGTCTCCAACGTATCTATAATTTTTTTATTGTTCCATGCTTGATGGCTTCTTCTATCTCTTTGATCTTCAATACAACATTCTCCTCGATGTTCTCAGAGTTCTATCCTTTGTAATCTTCTTTTGCGGTGCGTTTGTTGAGATCCGATGAATTGTGGATTTATCATTAGATTATCTATGAATATTATTTGAGTCTTCTTTGAACTCTTTCATGCATAATTAAGATATCTTTGTATTTCTCTTCGAACTATTGGATTTGATTGACCAACTAGATTGGTTTTTCTTGCAACGGGAGAAGTGCTTAGTTTTGGGTTCAATCTTGAGGTGTCCTCATGATACGTCTCCAATGTATCTATAATTTTTTATTGTTCTGTGCGGTTATACTATCATTCTTGGCTGTTTTACAAGCATTTGGCAATCATTTTATACCATTTTGTGGGACTAACCTATTGACATAGTGACAAGTAACAGTTGCTATTTTTGCATGTTTTTTACATCGTAGGAAATCAATATCAAACGGAGTCCAAACACCGCGAAACTTTTTGGAGAATTTTTATGGACCAAAACACCCAAGATAGGCCAGAGCGGCACGTGGGGGTGCCCCGAGGGGGGCACAACCCACCAGGGCGCGCCTGGGCCCCCCCAGGCATACCCAGGTGTGTTGTGCCCACGTCGGTGACTTCCCGCACCTCCCACCACCCTTGAACCTGAGAACTCTGATACTGTTGACAACATTGGGACCCAGGCTCGGGAGGAGCCTGCATGCTGGCATGCAGATCTTTTTGAAGACTAGAGACCTGCAAGACTAGATAAGAACCAGAAGACGAAGACCCCCGGCAAGACTCTGATCGGGGAAGCCCACGAGACACCGGCAAGGCCCTTGCTGGGGACATCTGCAGGGCCGCAGCTGGGCCCACTCCTACCAAGGTTTCGCTGCCAGGGCCCATTCCGATGTGGTGACCAGCACGACAACTAGGCGAGCGCCTGCATGGCAGCATGCAGCTTCTAGGCCAACTAGCCAAGCACCTGCGTGGTGGCATGCAGATATTCGTGAAGACCCTGCCACCGCACCAACTCAGCAGCCAGCCAGCTGCTACGTCTCGAGCTTGCGTTGGTTTTACCTGAAGAGGAAGGGATGATGCAGCAGAGTAGCGTAAGTATTTCCCTCAGTTTTGAGAACCAAGGTATCAATCCAGTAGGAGCCCACACTCAAGTCCCTCGTACCTGCACAAAGCGATAGCTACTCGCAACCAACGCGATTCGGGGTTATCAAGCCCTTCACGGTCACTTACGAGAGTGAGATCTGATAGATATAATATTTTTGGTATTTTTAGTATAAAGATGAAAAGTAAAAAGTAAAAGCAAAGTAAAAAAAGCAAATCAAGATTAAAGTAATGGAGATTGATATGATGAGAATAGACCCGGGGGCTATAGGTTTCACTAGTGGCTTCTCTCAAGAGCATAAGTATTCTACGGTGGGTGAACAAATTACTGTTGAGCAATTGACAGAATTGAGCATAGTTATGAGAATATCTAGGCATGATCATGTATATAGGCATCACATCCGTGACAAGTAGATCGAAACGATTCTGCATCTACTACTATTACTCCACTCATCGACTGCTATCCAGCATGCATCTAGAGTATTAAGTTAAAAACAGAGTAACGCCTTAAGCAAGATGACAAGATGTAGAGAGATAAATTCATGCAATATGAAATAAACCCCATCTTGTTATCCTCGATGGCAACGATACAATGCGTGCCTTGCTGCCCCTTCTGTCACTGGTTAAGGACACCGCAAGATCGAACCCAAAGCTAAGCACTTCTCCCATGGCAAGAACTACCAATCTAGTTGGCCAAGCCAAACGGATAATTCATAGAGACTTGCAAAGATAACCAATCATACATAAAAGAATTCAGAGAAGATTCAAATATTATTCATAGATAGACTTGATTATAAACCCACAATTCATCGGTCTCAATAAACACACCGCAAAAACAAGATTACATCGAATAGATCTCCACAAGAGAGGGGGAGAACTTTGTATTGAGATTCAAAGAGAGAGAAGAAGCCATCTAGCTACTAACTATGGACCCGAAGGTCTGAGGTAAACTACTCACACTTCATCGGAGAGGCTATGATGATGTAGAAGCCCTCCGTGATGACGGCCCTCTTCCGGCGGAGCTCCAGAACAGGCCCCAAGACGGGATCTCGTGGATACAGAAAGTTGCAGCGGTGGAATTAGGTTTTTGTCTCCTGTTCTGATCGTTTGGGGGTACGTGTGTATATATAGGAGGAAGAAGTACGCCGGAGGAGCAACGAGGGGCCCACGATGCAGGGGGGCGCGCCCCCACCCTCTTGACCGCCTCTTTTGTTCCTTGGAGCAGGGTCCAAGTCTCCTGGATCACGTTCGGTGAGAAAATCGCGTTCCCGAAGATTTTATTCCGTTTGGACTCTGTTTGATATTCCGGTTCTTCGAAACACTGAAATAGGCAAAAAACAGCAATTCTGGGATGGGCCTCCGGTTAATAGGTTAGTCCCAAAAATAATATAAAAGTGGAAAATAAACCCCAGTATAGTCCAAAACAGTATATAATATAGCATGGAGCAATCAAAACTTATAGATACGTTGGAGACGTATCACCAGCCAGCATGGCGCTGGTTGACTCGGCAGCTTGGACGTGCGTCGGAGTGAGGCGAGGCGGCGACGGACAGGACGAGCTTCTTTGCCGTCCCCGATAAAGCAAGAGGGCACGTCGCCAGCGCATTAAATGTGTTTGTCCTACGGTGTCAGGCGATAGACTTGTACACTGTACATACTTTCCACCTCCTGTGTGCCACTGTGGAGACCCCTTTGATGTATAAAAGGAGGCCCAAGGCGTACTGAGGAAGGGTTCGGACTTTTTGTACTGGGCATGCACCACAGCTAATTCAAGAGTTCAAGAAAACCAAATATACACCAAAGCAGGAATAGGGTATTACACATCGTTTGCGGCCCGAACCTGGGTAAAAATCCCCTCGCGTTGATCTTTTAGCTCCGCTCTTTGCACAGCCCCGCGCCCTGCCAACCGTAGTAGGGATTCCCTGTGATCCCATAGGTGTCGTTCCCGATAGCTAATAAACTTTTGCAATAACTATGTGCGTTCTTTATGATGAATGTTGAGTCCATGGATTATACGCACTCTCACCCTTCCACCATTGCTAGCATCTCTAGTACCGCGCAACTTCCGCCGATGCATTAAACCCACCATATATCCTTCCTCAAAACAGCCACCATACCTACCTATCATGGCATTTCCATAGCCATTCCGAGATATATTGCCATGCAACTTCCGCCGTTCCATTTTTTTATGACACATACCATCATTGTCATATTGTTATCATATGCATGAGTCATTCATATAGAGTCATATTTTGTTCTAGTATCGAGTTGTAAATCTTGAAGTTGTAAGTAAATAAAAGTGTGATGATCGTCATTATTAGAGCAATGTCCCATGTGAGGAAAGGATGATGGAAACTATGATTCCCTCACAAGTTGGGATGAGTCTCCGGACTTGAAGAAAATAAAAGAGGCCGAAGAAGCCCAAATAAAAAAGAGGCCAAAGAAGCCCAAATCAAAAAATGAGAGAAAATGAGAGAAGGGACAATGTTACTATCCTTTTACAAACTTGTGCGTTGAAATAGCACCATGTTCTTCACGATAGAGAGTCTCCTATTTTATCACTTTCATATACTAGTGGGAATTTTTTCATTATAGAACTTGGCTATATTTCAATGATGGGCTTCCTCAAATTTCCCTAGGTCTTCATGAGCAAGCAAGTTGGATGCACACCCACTTAGTTTCTTTTTTAGCTTCCATACATGTATAGCCCTAGTCCATCCGTTGCATGGCAATCCCTACTCACTTGCATCGATGTCAATTGATGGGCATCTCCATAGCCTATTAGTTTGCCTACACTACAAAAAATACCATTTCCGTGATGATACATGTTTGTCACAGTCGGTCACATTTTCTGTCATGCATGTACATCCATGACGATTTTATGATAGAATCAAGATAGTCATACCTGTGTTGTCGAAGAAGTGTTAAATGACCATACCAAAATTATCATCATGGAAGTGTCCACTTCCATGATGATAAATGGCACGTCATGGAGTGCTTTAGTCAAGGGTAACTGACACGTGGCGTCCACCATAATGGGTCACTGTTAAGCTATCGGGTTCCGGTTTGGATCTGATAACCCGTTAACAACCCGGACCAATGGGGATTTTCCACGTGTAAAATTCTCAATGGCCAGAGCAACCACGTCTCGGCTCAGCGTTGGGACAAATGTCATCCACTCATTGGATGGGAGGCGCCTATGATAGATTGACACATGGCACAACCCGTTTTACTTGGTAAAAAGGTAGCGGCCCAGCCCACGAAAAGCCTATTAATGGCATGTTCGCACATAGCCCATTTACTGCCCGCCAACTCATGGCCCGTGATGGCCTATCCGAGCCTGTTATGGCCTATCCCAATTAGGCCTGGTAGCATCATCTGGGCCGTCCAATATGATTCCAGCCCGTTGTAACTTCCGGCCCATGCATGGCCCATGCCGTCTTTCGGCCCATATGAGGCCCTTTGTAACTCTGGGCCTATTAAAGGCCCAAGGTGAAACTGGGCCATAATGAGCAGCGTATCCCTTTATACCCATCAACGACCCATTATTCTGTTGGGCCGCTTCCAGCCCGTGTTAACTTTCGGCCTTCTAAGGGCCCATTTATTCTTGGGCTCATTTCCAGCATTTAGTTACTTACGGTCCATTACTAGCCTGTTCCGCTTGTGGGCCAAATTCAGCCCTTGGTTATAGTCGGCCCGTTTGTGGCCCATTAACCCATTGGGATATTTTCATAGTGTCATCAAATACGGCCCATTTAACGACCCGTGATGCCTATCGGTAGTCCTGTGGGTCCGTAGGCACTAGCTAGATGGATTCCTCTCTCTCTTTTGATTCTCAATACAATGGTCTCTTGGAGATCTATTTGATGTAACTCTTTTTTGCGGTGTGTTTGTTAGGATTCGGTGAACTTTGAGTTTATGATTGGATCTATATCCATGAATATTATTTGAGTCTTCTTTTGATCTCTTATATGCATGATTATTTATAGCCTCGTATTTCTTCTTCGAATCTTTGGTGTAGTTAGGCCAACTAGATCGATTTTTCTTGCCATGGGAAGAGGTGCTTTGTGATGGGTTCGGTCGTGCAGTGTTCTTTCCCAGTGATAGAAGAGGCAGCAAGACACGCATGTATCGTTGTTATTAAGGATAACAAGATGGGGGCTATTCCTACATGAATATATCTCGTCTACATCATGTCATCGTTCTTATTGCATAACTCTGTCTCTCCATGAACTTAATACACTAGATGCATGCTGGATAGCGGTCGATGTGTGGAGTAATAGTAGTAGATGCAGGCAGGAGTCAGTCTACTAATCTTCGGCATGATGCCTATGTATTGATTGTTGCCTTTGATATCATCATAATTATTCGATCTTCTATCAATTTCCCAGCAGTTATTTGTTTACCCACCGTGTTTTATTTCTTGAGAGAAGCCACTAGTGAAATCTACGGCCGTCGGGTCTATTCTTTATCATATTTGCTTTGAGATCTATTTTTATTTGCTTTTATTTTCAGAACTATTATTGCAAAAAACCCAAAATACATTGCCACACTTTTTTGTTACTTATTTTATTTCACGTTTTATCGAGATCTATTTATCCAACCTACCACAATTTTTATCTCGTCAACTTGACAATTTCTGGCGCCGTTACCCGAAAAGGGATTGGCAACCCCTTATACGCATCAGGTTACAAGTATTTGTTCTTTGTCTGTAGGTACTGTTTACATAGTGTTGCTTGGTTCTCCTATCGGGTTGATACCTTGGTGTCATAACTGAGGGAAATACCTTTAGTAGTTGTGCTGCATCATCCCTTCCTCTTTGGGGAAATACCGACATAGCTTCAAGCGACATCAACAGCCATTCACAAGGTTGAACTAGAGCTTCCCGTAGTGGTTCAAGGTTCGGCTCACGTATTGCAAGCCTTGGGGATTTCTTCTTCGAGGAACCACCTTGGAACATCTTCCTAAAACTTTACTTCCTCTGAAAATTTCTGAATTTTTTAGTGACTCAGAATAAAAGTGAACAAAACTCAACAAAATTGATAGCAACTACTCCTACAAGTGTCTAGAGGCCATATCAAGCATCAAAACTAGTTTCAACCATATAAATTTGACATGAAAGCTCAATAAAATGGTCACCAATAGTTGCTAAATGTGCGAATAATAAACATCTAGAGCAAAAACTAATTGGACCAACGGAGGACTCACATACCGATGAACAATCCCCCAAAACAGTTTCAGAGATGGTATTCTGAGCAAAGAGATCGAAAATAGCAGCAAGATGAGCAAGAACAGGGAGCAATGGTGTGATTTTTTCTAGAGGAAGAAGAAGTGCATGGGTGGCTGGAATAAGTGAGGGGGGATACATGGGCCCCACAAGCTTGCTACGCGCGCCCAGGGGGTGGGTGCGCCCTGTGAGCTTGTGGCTCATAGGTGCACCCCCTGGGGTGTGTTCAGTGCCAAATTTTTTTCAAATATTGCAAAAAAATCATATTAAATTTTTAGGGCATTTGGAGAACTTATATTTTCTGGTCATTTTTATTGCACGGATAATTCAGAAAACAACATAATTAGGGTATTTCTACTTTATTATCTCTAAATAACAGAAAGTAAAAAGTGGGTACAGAAAGTTGTGTTTACTAAATTCATCGACAACATGCTTATCAAAAGGAATCCATTAATAAGGGTTATCAAGTCTTATTAACAAACTCCTTCCGAATGACATGAAATCGGAGAATCTTCGTATAGCACTAGGTTACCTCAACGGGAATATGCATATCCCCAACAATAAGAATTTCATATTTGTTTTTTACGGTAGGAATAGGTAATTCAAAACCTCCAATAGTGATAGTTGAAATTTTTCCAATAGTGTGTTCATTACCATTAACATGAAAAGTGACCTTGCCCTTGTTGGAATCAATAACAGCCCCTGCAGTGTTAAAAAATGGTCTACCAAGGAGGATCGACATACTGTCGTCTTCGGGTATATCAAGAATAACAAAGTCCGTTAAGATAGTAACATTTCCAACAATGACGGGCACATCCTCACAAATACTGATGGGTATAGTAGTTGACTTATCAGCCATTTGCAAAGAAATTTCAATTGGTATCAACTTATTCAAATCAAGTCTTTTGTATAAAGAGAAAGACATAACACTAACACCAGCTCCTAGATCACACAAAGTAGTTTTAACATAGTTTCTTTTAGTTGAGCAAGGTATAGTTGGTATTCCTGGGTCTCCTAGTTTCTTTGGTATTCCACCTTTAAATGTATAATTAGCTAGCATGGTGGAAATTTCAGCTTCCGATATCTTTATTTTGTTTGTAAGAATATCTTTCATATACTTAGCATAAGGAGTTTTCAGAATATCAGTCAAACGCAAACACAAAAAGACAGGTCTAAGAATTTCAACAAAGCATTCAAATTCTTCATCGTCTTTATTCTTTGAAGCTTTAGGGGGAAAAGTCATAGGTTTCTGAACCCATGGTTCCCTTTCTTTACCATGTCTCGTAGCAATGAAGTCTCTTTTATCATATCTTTTATTCTTAGGTTATGGGTTATGAAGATCAATAGCCGGTTGTATCTCCACATCATTATCATTACTAGGTTGAGCATCTACATGAACATGATCATTATCCTTGTTACTAGGTTCATGTTCATGAACAGATTGTGTTTCAGCATCAGAAATAGAAATATCATTTGGATTCTCAGGTGTGTCTACAGAAGATTCACTAGAAGCATGCAAAGTCCTATCATCAGTCTGCCTATACCCGAGTACTCAAGTCTCCTTCTTCGGAGATGATGGTGATGATGCAGCACGCTTGTCATCTTTGTTCCAAGGCATAGGTTCTCCATTAAGAAGAGTAGAGATGGTCTCCCACATCTTGAAATCTACAGCTAAACTGATGTTTTTAAACTTGGTTTCATACTCACAGTTTTGGTTCTATAGGTCATAGACTTGTGCTTGTAGATCCTCCATCCTGACGTGGAGACGATCAATGGCCTCCGAGATCTTGTCACTTGAAGAGTTCTTGCTCCACTTCGTTGAGTGTGGACTTCTTGTCTCCCTCCTTTTTCGGTCCTTTGAGATCCTTGATGTGAAGGACCCCATCCCGGTAATCAATTATCTAACTAACCTGGCACACCAAAAGACCCTCCCGCAATTTTTATCTAACGCACGTGCCGCATTCATGCCGGCCCAGAGCATGCAGCAGCCGACATTAATGCCAAGCGACATGACCGGATGGGAGGGCAGCGCTGACCAATATAGCGACCCGACCTCAGACGGCCAAGTCTCTATGCTTAAGTGTCATCCCTGGATCGGTATGCTGACACACACAGTACTCGAGGATTTAGAACGGAGGTAAATCACATGTAATAAGAAACGTAAATACTATTACGTCAATCAATAATAGCGGAAGTAACAAAGGTTGTGGATTCCCATCAACACCAATGGCAAAGTTGAGTGTAGAAATTGTAACCCTAACGTATCACTTACTCGTCGTAAGATCCTGCAACATGAGACGTTGCAGCCACAAAGGGTCGGTACATTGAACGTACTGGCAAATTCACACCATAGAACAATGATGAATAATAGCTATCACTACATGCATATATGGCTGGTGGAAAGCTCTAAGTTTATTTTTTTGCATAAAGCCAGTTTTTTCCTACAGCAAAGAAATATATTTTATTTTACTACCAAGTTCGTTGAAAACATTGAGAAGGTTCCTCCAACACAATCCCAAAATAATAATCATTAACCCAATCAAATTAATTAAATAAAGTGTTGAGATCAACAAGATAATCCAAGAACCAGATACTCAAGATGTCCATAACCGGGGACATGGCTAACCATGATTAGTTTGTACAATCTACAAAGGTTTGTGCATTTTTCCCCACAAGACTCGAATACATCCATGGTCGGAGATTTGAGACACAGTCTTTCTGAAGCATTAACTCTTTACTCTGGATAGACAGTACCACCTACAACCCACTACATCTGCTAGTCTACCTCTTCAAGAGCTTCACGCAACTTACTCAACTATGCCAGAGCCCATAATGGCTTGTGGCTGCACACGGAAGTTTCTAGCATGAATAATCTTATGATCCCTTTGAGCATGGGTGGCATTCCATAGGGTGATCACATGGGTCCTCCGGGATCCCCTTGGGTAAGCACTTCATCTCCAAAATCCACTTTTTATTGGAAAGTCACGAGGAGTATTTTGCAAAAAGAATCGCTTAAATCGGAGTTACGGATAAAAAGTTGGAGGGTTTTGAAGTCCAGGGACTGTTTTGAAAATTCCAGGGGCTAATCTACAAAGATAATAATCACAGATAGGCCCTTGCCACATGGCGCAAAACTATAGGCTGAAAACCATTCGCTGTGAGGCTAATCGAGCGAACGTCCGCTACTTAGCGCATACCGTTTCGAAAAAAAGAAAAAAAACTACTAGATCTAATATTGGCCGTTGATTCTAGATCGGACGGAGGATTCGGCGAAGGCGACTTACTGTGGCGGCGGCGGCGGCGGGCTTGACCGGGGCTGCTGCTCCGTGGCTCGCCGGCGATGGCGGAGTAGCGGGGAAGGCGCGACGCATCGAGGCAGATGCAGCGGTGGGGTCGGCGGTGGCGGTTGCGGCGGAGGAGGAGAGAAACGGGGCCCGGGGCTCCGGTATTTATAGGAGGGGCCGAAGAGGCTTGCAGGAGGGGCATGGCGAGGCGGCGGAGGAGTCCGCGGCGGCTACGGCGGCGTCCGGCGACGTGCGGGAGTCGAACTCCGGCTCGGGGAGGGAGACGACCGTGAAGTTGGCTGGGTCGCGGCCTGCTGCGGGCGCGCACGCGGGGAAGTGGGCTGCGGGGAGGTGCGGCTAGCTGGTCCGCTTGCTGGGACGGCTGGCCTGGCACGGTCGGCGGGGCTGAACAACTTTTTTTTAAACATTTTTTCCCAGACAAACAGAAATAATAAAAACAAAATAAATAAGAATATTATATATGCATATAATATATCAAAATTTTCAGAAACATATTTTCTACAACATGAACATTTTTCTGGCATGAAATAAAATCTACAAAAATTCAAATAAATCAAACAGTGCTTCTGCTCTAATAAAATCCAATAAAAATTATTTTAAAAATACCAAAATGATTTCAAAATTATTTATCTCCAATTTTCTGATATAGGGATTCATGTTACCATATTTTCCATATATTTTATTTTTGGAGAAAAATAATTTGAATAAAATCCAAATAACTCCAAATTGAAAATAATTTATGTGAGTCCATGTGGTGACACCCTTAATTTTGTGATGGTTATATTGCCAATGTTTTTGCTCGCTCTGAGAGTTATTTTAGTGAAGTTTGAAAATGACAGTTTGTCGGATCAAGGACGTGATCTATTTTATGTGACTTTTTGGATGGTGTTGATTGTATTAAAATATTAATTTGGATTGACTTGGGTCAAGCTCAGGAAGTTTGTGCTCCCAATAGTTGCTTGTTTCCATTGTGTGCAGGTTCCAGTGAGTGCAGCGGTAGTCGACAACGAGGATGGTTGGCATAAGGCTTGAAGAGCTAAGATGTGACCATGGATGTTGTGCGGGATCGTGCAGCAAAGCAACGCACAAGTTTTGGACAAGGACTATATGGAGGCAAACGAGAAGACCATGTCAAGTGAAGGTTATTTTGGTATGTTTACCAAAATCCACTAAGAAGCAAACCAAGAGCGTGGTTGTGGTGTTGCTTAAGAGTGGAAAATGTTATTTACAAGTGGATAAGTAAAAATGGCTATTTGTTTTAGTGTTTTGGGCTTGGCCCATTCGGTGGGAACCATGGCCCATTCAATGGCGGTGGAAGGCTGATCCAGCCTTATCTGTGAGCTGCTAGGTTTTCCCGTGGGGACGATCAGAGGAGCCGCCGCTACAAGGAGAAAAACAGAGCAGCCGCCGCACATTTGAGATAGAGCTTCCTGTGTGGGATTTAGCCTATGTGAGAGAGGCTTGTAACTCCAGAAATCTGAGAAATAAATCCTCAAATTGTTTCCATCCTTACTATTGTTGAGGTCTGCTGTTTGTCCTTGCAAATCTCGCTTTTCTGCTGTACTAATTTTGTCACTGTGATTTATTGGCTATAATGAGGTTTCCATGATGGAAAATCATGTCTAAATTCATGTGCATCCATCCCTAGCTTTGAATCTGGTTGTTATTCATTTATTCATGGGTTCTTGAGGATGGCGCAGGAGTTTATCTTTCGTGATTTATTTTGTGCGAGTTCATACTGAGTTCTTCCCCTGTTTTTGATTCAATCTGAGGTCGCAGTAGTTTCTATGGAAGTTCTTGTATGCGTGGGTGAAGGGCAGAGCACCTGCTGTTCTCTGTCTCGCCGCCGGGAGCGACCGTCTTAGGATTTAGTTTATCCTCTTCTAGCTGTTGTGTGACGTCCGAATAGCAGAATTGGTTTGTGCAATTTTGCAGAGGTAAAATCGTGGTTTTCAGTTGTTGGTGGTCTTGCAGCTCTATGCTCTACAGGCGACTAGAGTTCCTGACAAGTGAAATCAGCTCAGGACAGTGTAGTTCCTCTCCATTAAAACTGTATTCTGCTAGTACGTGCAAGTTAAGTACTAGGTGTTTTCTGCTAGTGCGTACAACTAGTTTGGCTTCAGTAGACTCTACCATCTATAACCTTGGGGTGCAACCTCTTGGTCTAATTAAGCACTAATTTTTTACAGTACACTTTTTAGTGCATATTATTCTGTGGGCTCTCAAGTCAAGCTTTGATAATTTGTTCTCTTTTTGTTGGACTAGCTTTGATCTGTTTTGACATGCAGATTTTGTTTCCGCTGCGTATTCCTCTATTCCAAGCATCATAGTTTTTCTGTAACTATCGGCCAAATAATTTAAGAGGTTAAATTTTTCAAGGTCGTCATTCAACCCCCCTTCTGACTCCCGGCATTCGATCCTACAATTTCAATGGGACTTTGAATTTGATCCTCTGAAACTCCCAACTCATATTTCTTATGAGTTGCTTAAAGTTTCTGAATTTGAAAATATTTCCAAATAAAATTCAAATCTTTTCAAAACCCTTTTCATTTATTTAAATGGAAGAAGTCATGTCATCTTCTCTCCAGGGTTTTGTGATGAAAAGAATTTGAATTCATGGAGATCATAAATGCAAAAAATGAAAGTTTGGGAAACTCCTTTTATTCCCTCTCATTTAACTTTCAAAAAGTTTTGAAATTCACTCAATTTCACTCATCACAATCAAGCAAACAATCAAAACTATCTATTTAATATAACATTCCAAAATTTAAAATTTTGGGATATTACAAACAATGCGACCTCTTGGGAGCCACCACATCAATGCGGACGCAGCTTCCTGAGAAACCTACAACGGTCGTTGCGCCGCATTGAAGCGGCTGACGGTCCCGTCGCTGGCATGGCCACGGAAATTTCAGCTATGCGCCGGTGATGCATAGCCGCACTTCGTCCTCTCCAAGCCCCTCGTACTCTCTAAGCCCCTCCAACTCCAGCAGCGATGCGTAGTCATGGATCCCGCGCCGGCAGGCGGGGACGATGTCTGTGGCAGTACATCATCAGTTGAATCTTGGTGCCGCTGCCCTTGCTCTCTGTGCCCCTCGACATCCATGGTGACCGGCTCCTCCAGCAAGGAGGAGATCGTCATCTCCTCCGACGATGAGGAGGACCAGATGCCGCAGCAGTAGCAACAACCATAGCAAATGGAGATCATGACGGAGCATTCGCACCGTTAGATAGGCCCGACACCACCATCGCCGCCGACACGAGTCAAGGAGGAGCCACCGTCCCCGCCGCGTGATACGCCCCAAACGTATCTATTTTTCAAACACTTTTTCTCTTGTTCTTGTAAGTGCATCTAGTGCCACCCCTAGTTGGTTTTGGAGTATTGACGAGAAACCTAGTTGAGGGACTAATGTGTTTGTGAGAATTGCAGGATAACACAGGAAGAAGTCCCGCATTGATTCGGTTTTCCTACCAGAGATGACCCCTAAAAATGTATGAAGACATTGATGTGAAAGGTGGTATATGAAGATATCCACATTGATGACTATGACAAGAGAAGACATTGCATGAAGCCTATGGAGCTCGAAGACTTAGATCTTTCGTAGTTCTTTTTCTTCTTTGTTGAGTCATAAGAACCACCGTACTGTTAAGTGGGGTCCAAGAGAACCAGTCAGAATGACTTAAGTGATGCTTAACCAAAACCTATGTCTTCGAGTGAAGACTATGAGAGCGAATCTTGTCTAGAGTCGGACAAGTTAGCTTTGTTTGTAGACCAAGTAAAGTAGCCGTGTGAGTGTGATATCTGACCGTTGGAACACGTGTCAGTTCCTTAGTGACCCAGGTCATTTCGGATAAATCGGGTCGGGTTGCCTAGTGGCTATAAATAGCCCACCCCCTACAACCATAAATAGTTGGCTGCTCAAAGTTAGAGTACGACTTTTGTCGTTTGAGAGCAACCCACCTCGAAGCCTTTGAGAGAGAATTCCTTGCGAGGATAAAGCCCTAACCACCCAGAGCCAAAGAGAATTAGGCATCACCTAAGTCTTCTTGTCTGTGTGATCTAAAGACTTATTACACTTGAGGACTGTGAATCCTCCAGCCGGTTAGGCGTCGCGTTCTGAGCATCCAAGAGACATCGTGGATTGCCGGTGAACGAAGTCTGTGAAGGTTTGGGAGTCTACCTTGAAGACTTACCAGAGTGATTGGGCGAGGTCTGTGTGACCTTAGCTCAAGGGGAATACGGTGAGGACTGGGTGTCCTGAGCTGCGTGTTCAGGACTAGCTGTCCGGGACTGTGTGTCCTCAGGTTTAAATACTTAGACGCCCTAACCATACATACAGTTGTCACAGCAACTGGAACTGGTCCAACAAATCATTGTCTCCAACGAGTCACTGGTTTCATCCTTCCCTTCCCCTTACTTACTGTTACTCCTTGTGAAGTCATTATATGTTTGCACTATCTTTTGTCTTCACTGAGTGACTGCGTGTTCTGTTTGGCTTCATAATATCTTCCTACCTGATCCTTACTACATTGCTGCCATTAGTCATTGTGCTCTCACTCCATTGAATACTTGACTATGGTTTGCCTAGTGTAGTCTACCTTCCGTTGTATGGTAATAGGTTTATTTCTATTGTTTGTCTTCGAAACTTCCATGTTTTGAAGACTTTCATAAAAATCTCCTATTCACCCCCCCTCTAGTCGATATAACGCACTTTCAATTGGTATCACAGCAAGGTACTCCCTTGTTCTGTGTGATTCGGTTTAACCACCTGGAGTTTTAGCTATGTTGACTGCAGGGATAATTAAAGTCTCCGCTGCGTGCCTCGTCTTCGATGGAACTAAATATCCCTACTGGAAGAATAAGATGCGCCTGCATCTTGAAGCCATTGACGTCGACCTATGGTATGTCATCAAGAACTGCGTTCCCAAGGCTGAAGAAGGTGTCACTGCTGCTGATGTCAAGAAGTTCATTCAACTGGACTCTACTGCCAAGAATATCATCTGTGGTCATCTAACCAAAGGACAATATGGCCGTGTGAGTGCTTTGGAAACATCTAAGCTAGTCTGGGACTGGCTCTCCAAAGTCAACAAAGGCGTCTCAACCCAGAGAGATCAGAGAATCAGTGTCCTTCGCAACCTCTTCAACCGCTTCAAGAGAAATGACAATGAGAATGTTCAGCTCACATTTGATCGACTCACTGACATCACGAATGAGCTTCAAGCCCTTGGCGCTACTGAGATCACCAAGCATGAAGTCGTCAAGACACTACTGAGATCACTTGACAGTTCGTTTGACACCCTAGCCCTGATGATTCAAGAACGTCCTGATTTCAAGACACTCGATCCGTCTGACATACTTGAGAGGCTCAATACACATGAGTTTCAGCTTTCTGAGAAAAGAGATATCTACGGTCCAAACTATGGGCGAACTCGTGCCTTGAAGGCAAAAGTTGTCTCCTCATCTGAAGAAGAATCTGACAGCAGTTCGGATGATCCTGAAGACATTGGAAGGGAACTTGCTATGCTTGTGAAGAAGTTCCAAAAATTCACCAAGAAGAAAGGTTTCAGAAAGTCTTCCCGATCAAGCTCAAGGAATGATGAAGTTTCTTCTCATGACTACAAGAAGAAAACATGTCACAAGTGCAAGAAACCTGGCCACTTCATCTTTGAGTGTCCGCAGTGGGACAATGAGAACAAAAAGAAGAAGAAGAGCAAGGAATATGACTCTGACGACAAGAAGAAGAAGAAATACTCAAAGTCTTCTTCCAAGTCTTCCTCAAAGTCTTCATCACACAAGAAGAGCTCATCTAGCAAGGCACGTGTGTTTGTTGGCAAGGAAATGGATTCAGAGGAGGAGTCCGATTCTGAGGAGGCGGAGGTGGAGTCTGAGGAGGAGTCCGATTCTGGCGTCGCAAGTCTGGCTACAGCATATGTTGCCAAGTCCATCTTCAACACTGAAGACAATGACTTCATCACCGAGACTGATGCAAATGACAAGGACTACTCCGCTCCTACCTATTGCTTCATGGCATGCGGTGCCAAGGTAAACACACGCACTACTCACTATCAAACATCTAGTGACGATGACTCTGATTGTGGTTCAAAACCTAGCTACAAAACACTTGCTAAAATTGCAACTGAACAACAGAAAGCCATGGAACATATTCAAAAACTGTTAGACAAAAGCGATGATCTGTTAGGCGCTGAAATGACTCGTTCTGAGTCCTTAATTGAAGACATAAAAAATCTTCACGTTAAGTATGAGGAACTTGAAAGTCGTCATGAAACGCTCTCAACAACTCATGAAAAGCTTTCCTATGATTATCTTCAAAGGAAGCAAGATCTTGAGAAATTGAGAGCGGCTCATGAAGATCTTCAAAAGGAAAATGAGTCACTTCGCGCCAAACAGACCAGTTCCGCTCAGGAAGGATTTGAACCACCATGTCTTAAATGCATTGAGTGTGATAATGCTACTACTGTTGCTGAATGTTCTACTGCTGCTACTGTTGCAATATCTTCAACTGTTGATGTGGGAACTAACCCCTCTGCTGAGGATTCCACTGCTATTGCTGATGAGAATGCTAGGTTGAAGACATTGCTTGAAACAGGGATGTACAAAAGTCTTAAAGGGCATCAGACACTGTGTGATGTCCTCAAAAAGCAGATCTTGAACCGAAACCCGAGGAAAGAGGGTGTTGGGTTCGTAAGGAAAATGAATGCTGATGGCTCTTACTTGAAACCTGAGCAGTACCCCAAAACCACATGGGTTGCTACAAAGGAATCTTCAGCAGATCCATCCACTCTATCTGGCTTCACTTGTGCAAACCCCATTGTCATTGATGAATCCTTTGATGGAAACTATAAACTGTTTAAGAATCAGAATGGTGAAGTGTTTGCCAGGTACATTGGTACTAACTGCAGGAATGGACCGCCTATCAAAAAGATCTGGGTTCCAAAAAAGTGCCTGGAGAATCTTCCTGTGAATGTCATCATGACACCACACGTGAAGAAGACAAACCCCAGACCACAGGCTTCATACGGTCCAAAGGCTTCATACAGACAGAGGAATCACCTGAGTCGAACTAACGCAAATGTTTTGCAGGGAAACCATACTCAGGCCTATGAATATGAGCGCGGTTCATCAAACCGCCATGTTCATAAGACCAAGAACTATTCCACTTATTCTTATGAGTACTATTGTCTGCCTGCAAGACTGTTTGCTAGGGCTCCAAAGCCAAAGTTCTGAGATGCTGCACTTAGACTTATTGCTTCTAAGCCACCCTTGAAAATGTGGGTGGCTAAGAAAGCTTAAATCTCTTTTGTAGGGAAAGGTCTCCAGCAGAAAACCAAAATCGTCTGATGCTATTGCTGGGGACCTTAAACATCTTGTAGGGCGCAAGATCAAATGCCCGAATGCTCTTACTATGTACTTCGTTCCTGAATCGCTTGCTACTCTCCCTATTAGTCCTAATCTGGATCTAAGCTTTCATAACCCACTGGTTCATCAAATGTTTTTGCTTCACAATTCTCTTCGTGAAGCCTATCCCCCTAACTGCACAATAGGGTACGACACCAGCGTCTTCAGAATGGATTATTGATAGTGGGTGTACCAATCACATGACTGGCAAAAGAAGCCTTCTCACGGACTCAACCTTACGTCCATCCGACAATAGTCACATCACATTTGCTGACACTGGTAAAAGTAAGGTATTGGGCCTAGGTAGAGTTGCAATCTCAAAGGATCAACACATGGATAAAGTCATGCTTGTTGAATACCTTGGCTTCAACTTAATGTCTGTCTCAATGCTTTGCGATTTGAACATGATCATAATATTTGGAAAATATTGCTGCCTTGTACTAATGGAATCTGACAAGTCTCTAGTGTTTGAAGGGTATCGGAAAGAAGATTTGTACGTGGTAGATTTTTCAGCAGGACCGCAGCTTGCCGTATGTCTTCTAGCAAAAGCTTCAGAATGCTGGCTATGGCATCGGAGGCTAGGGCATGTTGGCATGAGGAACCTCCACACCCTTGCAAAGAAGAAGCATGTCATAGGCATCGAGGGCGTCAAGTTCAAGAAAGATCACTTATGCGGTGCCTGTGAAGCAGGAAAGATGACGAGGGGCAAACATCCCTCGAAGACAATCATGACAACTACTCGACCCTTCGAACTGCTCCACATGGATCTTTTCGGTCCCACTCATTACTCAACTCTTATTACTACTGCTTTTCTCTATGGCTTTGTCATTGTTGATGATTATTCTAGATATACTTGGCTGCACATAATCCTCTACAAGACTGAAGTGCAGGATGTCTTCAGATGCTTCGCCAATCGAGCAATGAAAAACTATGGCGCTGAATTCAAGAACACCGGCCTTGATACATATCTGTATACCTTGGGCATCACACATGAATTCTCAGCCCCGTACATGCCACAGCAGAATGGCGTCGTTGAATGCAAGAACAGAACACTCATTGAGATGGCCCGAACGATGCTTGATGAATACAAGACTCCAAGAAAATTCTGGCCTGAAGCCATTGATACTGCATGCCATACAATCAATCGTGTTTATCTTCACAAGCTTCTGAACAAGACATCTTATGAGCTCCTTACTGGCAAGAAGCCAAATGTCAGTTACTTCAGAGTATTTGGCGCCAGGTGCTGGATCAAGGATCCACATCACACTTCAAAATTTGCACCAAAAGCACATGAGGGTTTTATGCTTGGATATGGAAAGGATTCGCACTCCTACAGAGTCTTCAATCTGTTTCATTATAAAGTGGTTGAAATAGTGGATGTGCGGTTTGATGAGACTAACGGTTCCCAAAGAGAGCACCTCCCAAATGTGCTAGATGAAGTTCCATCCAGCGAATCAATCAAGCTTATGGGACCCGGAGAAATCATACCCTCTGAAGCTCAACCTGAAGAGGAACTTATCATCTCCGCACCTAATCAACCTGATGACAATGCTCAGCCTGAAGACAATCCCACTAACAATGACAATGATCAGCAAGAGGAAAACCTTCGCCCTGTACATCCTCGTGTTGCCAATGAAGTGCAGATTGAGAGAATAATTGATAGCATCAATGCACCCGGTCCGCTCACTGGTACAAGGGCAACTTAGCTAGCAAATTTCTGTGGGCACTTCATGGAACTTGAATGGATTCAAGCTATGCAAGAAGAGCTTCAACAGTTTGAGCTGAACAATGTATGGGAACTGGTTAAGCGTCCTGATCCTCGGAAGCACAACATAATAGGAACCAAATGGATATACCGCAACAACCAAGATGAGCATGGTCAAGTTGTCAGAAACAAAGCTCGTCTCGTTGCTCAAGGATATACTCAAGTGGAAGGCATTGACTTCGATGAAACATTTGCTCCTGTGGCTAGACTGGAAGCCATACGCATACTGCTAGCCTATGCAAATCATCATAACATACTTCTATATCAAATGGATGTGAAGAGTGCCTTTCTCAATGGCAAGATTGAAGAAGAAGTGTATATTGCACAACCGCCTGGCTTTGAAGATCCAAAACATCCTGACATGGTATACAAGCTCAACAAGGCACTGTATGGCCTCAAACAAGCCCCTTGGGCCTGGTATGACACACTCAAATACTTCCTGAAGAGCAAAGGCTTCATACCTGGTTCCCTCGACCCCACTCTCTTCACGAAGACATATGATGGTGAACTGTTTGTGTGCCAAATATATGTGGATGACATTATGTTCGGTTGCACCAATCAGAAGTACAGTGAAGAGTTTGGATATATGATGCAAGAGCAATATCAGATGTCCATGATGGGAGAGCTGAAGTTCTTCCTCGATCTTCAAATACGACAGCAATGCAACGGCATCTTCATATCTCAAGAGAAGTATCTCAAAGATTGCCTGAAGAAGTTCGGTATGCAAGACTGCAAAGGCTTCACGACGCCAATGCCAGCCAAACATCATCTGGGTCCTGATGACAATGGTAAAGAGTTCGACCAAAAGGTATACCGCTCCATGATTGGTTCTTTGCTTTATCTATGTGCATCTAGGCTAGATATTATGCTTAGTGTTTGCATGTGTGCTAGATTTCAAGCGGCACCAAAGGAGTCGCATCACTTAGCTGTGAAGCAAATTCTTCGATATTTGGCTCACACCCCAACTCTAGGATTATGGTATCCAAAGGGCTCAGAGTTTGATCTGGTTGGATTCTCGGATGTTGATTATGCTGGTGACAAAGTGGATCGCAAGTCTACATCAGGCACATGTCACTTTCTAGGACGATCACTTGTATGTTGGTCTTCAAAGAAGCAGAACTGTGTATCTCTCTCCACTGCTGAATCTGAATACATCGCTGCTAGATCTTGCTGCGCTCCGCTTCTGTGGATGAAGCAAACACTCAAGGACTATGGCATTAATCTGAAGCAAGTGCCACTCTACTGCGACAACGAAAGCGCCATCAAGATTGCGAATAACCCAGTTCAGCACTCGAAGACAAAACACATTGAAATTCGTCATCACTTTCTCAGAGATCATGTTGTGAAGGAAGATATTGACATCATACACGTTAACACTGAAGAGCAATTGGCAGATATCTTTACCAAGCCCTTGGATGAAAAGATATTTTGCAAGTTACGGTGTGAGCTAAATATCTTGGAATCCTCAAATGTCCTGTGATCAGGCACACATCCTAACACTTATGCATATTGATGACTTAGATGTGCAACACACGAAGTAAAGTATATCTTCAATCAATGAAGACATACATTCTATGTGTGAATACATTAATATGGAATTTGACTTCGGAGCGCCCCAATAATTGTGCGCCGTGTCTGGGTCTAATACTTCCTATACGGTGGGTAACGCCACCACCAAAATATTATGTTTGAGGTGTTTCACTCATGGCGTTACATTTGCTATGTCTTCACATTTGGTTTGGCTTCAATTTCAACATGTCTTCATGATTATCTTCACTGTGTTGATTATATATATAATAGTGTTCTGTCCTCTACAGCATTCACTTATAGCTATGTCTTCTTGTTGAATCTTTTGAACTAAGTGAATGTGATCGGACCCTAACCTCTCTATGCTTTCTATCTCAAACTCTATCTCTCCAAATCATATGCATTCTATTGAAACTGTCGAATGTCTTCTCAGCGTCCTTGTCAGCAGAAGATACAGAGACAAACATTAAGTCTGTTTTCAATGCTCATTCCTTCACCTGAAACCCGGAGAAGTGGGAACGACCACCCAACAATCTAGGTGTGCGTGGGACGTGGAACAACCCTCGATATGCTGCACGATGGCCACGTGTTCCTCAGATGTGAATCGCCAGGGGCACCTATGTAATAACGCAGTGCCGCCCCTGTACCTATAAATACATACCTCACAGTAGTCATTATCTCTTCTTCCACTCTCGCACGAACCCTAGCACCACCGCTAGCCCTCGACAACGCCGGCGATGAAGCGCTTCGCTGAAGCAACCTCTCTGACGCCGTCTTCACGCCGACCGCGGACATCGTCTTCTCCGCCGTCACCGTAGGTGTCTTCCGTCGCCAAGTTAGGGCACGGACGATCGAACTGCTCGGTCTCCTCTTCCACTCCGTCTAGCAGTTCTTCGTGTGGTAAATAAAACTTCCTTTTTACAGCCCCCTTGATCCTATAGCTTCGTCACTTTCTACCACAAGCAGTTTCTGTTCACACAAGTTGGATCTCTTACATACTGCATCTCATAATATGCCTAGAATATTCACATGTATTTCACAAAGTAGTTAGATTCCTCACTTGTACTGATCCATGGATTCATACAAATCTGGAACCAACTCCTTATCTATGAGTGAATGTCTTCGCACGATGAGGTCAATGTCTTCTAAACTGATTTATCTTCAAAATCTTCTGAGAATGCATATGACCTCTTCCCCTTCCCTCGCACCTTAATGCTGTCACAGGTACATGTCCGTGGGAGAATCCCTTGGTTCTCATAGTCTGCATTCATTTGCAGAATACTTACAGCATCACATAAATTCTCCCGAAGCCAGTTCCTCTTTGTCCAGCAAGCAAAAACCTTTGAAGCCTTTGAACGTATTGAAGCCTTTTAGTTTAAAGTTCATGGCTACAGAGAAATCAGCAAGGAAGGGTGGCAGAAAGCGTTGAGGAGAAACATCAAGAGATCTGCCCGATGACCTCTTAGAGCTGTACAAGACAGATCCTGAAGAGGATTACAATCAGCGCAAGACACGAATCCAATGGATTCGACGCTATTGGGCAGAACAGTGGTTCAAGTACAGATTTGTGACGAAGGAATATGCTGAAAAGAATGCCATCAAGCGACCATGGGGAGACATCCTCTACAAAAATCTTCAACCCAGGACCAGAGATGAAGCCATTGAACAAGGCTTCTATCCATGCATGGTCTGTGGACCACAGCCTGCGGATGCTGACCCATCGTCCATGCTATCTTGTCGTGACGACAATCTCTTTAAGCGCAACTTCCAGTTTACCCAGAACTCAGCGAAGCAGAACAAGAAGTCTTTGGGATTAGATTTCAACCCTGGTCCCTCTGCTCCCCGTGCCGATGGAACTTGCGAAGCTGATCCCAATCTTCTTGGTCCATTCTACAACTTGGAAGGTCTCATCACTCACATCGTGGTTCAAGGGACAGCAGTGAATGAGCCTGCAGATGACGCTGAGTCAGATGAAGCGCCTGCTGCGCCGAAGCCAAAGAAGCTGAAGCAGCCAAAAGCTTCAAAGCCTGCCTCTGCACCAAAAATCTCATGGGCGAAGCCACTAGCAACTGCACCTCCTGAAGACAGTGTGCAGTCTGAAGATTTGTGACGCATCTCCAAGCCCCAGAAGGTCAAGATGCCTCTGCCACACACCGGCCAAGAGCTGACAGCTGCTGCCATTCTGCGCAATGATGCCATTGATCTGTCTAGTGATGAAGATCTTGCAGATGACGCTCTTGAGCAACTCATCAAGAGCAAAGAAGAAGCAGAGATCTTCAATGATCTGCCTCTCTTTGACGTGACAATCATCCACAACTTCATTGATGAGTGGTTTGACACGCCAAACATCAGCTTCGAAGATCTACAACTACCCATTGCCCTCAGTGTCGCCTTCCATGGCGCCATTGCTTCAGAGCTAGCTCTCGCTCAGCGCATTGTCAAACTGAAGCAAAAGATTGACTATGAAAAGGCTCAGTTCAAGAAGCATATGGCCAAACTCAGCGTGCAAGAGGTGAAAAACTTCAAGATTATGCTGCACGAGCTCAAAGAAGCCTTTCTCAAGAAACGCACAAAAGCTTAGGGTTCTCGGGAGCGCATGAAGAGCCTGGCTAACAAGTGTGTGCAAGGCTACAACAAAGCTGAGAAGCGCAAGGCCCTTGGGCGTCCGGGCATTGATCCCAAGATGGCTGCTAAGCAGAAGAAGAAGCCCATTGTGGCCGAACCCAACGCACCAAGGCAGGAAGCAGATCCCATTGTCTTCCCAACTAGCATGACTGGCTCGAAGCCAAAGGCCCGGTCAACCGCTTCAGAGCTGAAGAAGGCGAGGACTGCTCAAGCTGAAGCCAGGAAGAGGAAACATCCTGAAGCCTCTGCTACTGCCCCCTCCAAGAAGAAGAGGAAGACCAAGAAGGAACGGGCTACTCCCACAGAGCCCTTGATTGTTGAACCCATCTCCATGGTTCACCCTGATGCTGAACCGCAAGAACGTCAACTGACTGTCCATAAGCCTGCTTTCCCAGAGGCTCATGAAGCTGAAGACTTTCCAGCAGCTGATCCTATCGCTGCTAAAGACATTGGTCACCATGCCCATGTTGAAGATGATGCAGTCCTTCCTCAGCTCGAGCATCAACAGGTATCATCGCCTGTGCTAACGCACAGCGAACTCATCAGCATTGGCCGTCCTCTGACGCCAATTGCTCAGGATGCTTCATGGGCTGATCGCCCACAAGAGGAAGAAGACTTTGAGGCCCAGCCAACTCCAACTCCACAGGCGTCGCCAGCGTTGCGTAGGCTTCACAAAGGACCAAGGCCTCCAGTCTCTGAGTCTGAAGCTAAAGCTGCTGAAGACATTCTGGCTGCATCAGCCAATGAAGAAGAAGCCCCACAAGCTGCTACTCCCCTCTCCCACCAAGAAGCGGTTCTCGAGGAGAACGTGACTGTAACCGACCCTCTAGCTCGTCAAGTGGAGGTTGAAAATCTTGAGGCTACCACCATCAACACCAATGAAGCCACTGACGCTGTCATGGCTGAAGCTAATGTGGAGCGTTCACCAACCCAAGCACCAGAAGTCAGCGAAGCCACTAATCCCACTGCTTCTGTTCCTGCGCCTGCTGTCGGTCCTCAGTTCGTCTATCATATTGAGCACAGGCCTCAGGTACAGAAGCCAATCCCAAGATTGCCGAGGTTTCCAGGTCCTACATCAGCACCTCGATCCTTCAATGTCAATGGCTTCAGAGCAGACAACACATTCTTCAATAGCTCCAGGAACCCCTACTCAAGGGAAAGAATATCATCTGATCGCTTGTGGAGCTATCCGCAGTGAAGCTATTACTCTTGCATTCTATACAATCAAGGTCGCATCTTCCCACACAAGCGTCTTGACATTGAAGCAATAGCTGGTCTGCCCTGTCTGGAAGAAGCTCTGGATTGCTTCAAAGAGGTTGGACTGCTGCCGTTTGTCACCGACCAAGAGCATTGGAATGAAGAGTTGCTGCTCCAATTCTATGCCACACTTCACATCCGCGGGTATAACAGAGCTCCGAAGACTTGGGTCCTGGAGTGGATGACAGGAAATGTTCATCACGAAGCCAAATCCTTTGACATCATTGAGCTCACTGGTCTACCCACTCCTGGCGATCTCTACGAATCTGGCTGTCAACTTCACAGTGAAGCTGTGGAGAGCATCTTTTAGAAGCATTAACCTAACATGAGTCAGATGCTCAGTATGATGAAGCCATTGCCCCAAGATGCTGCATATCCCAAAGAGCTCTTTGTTGAAGACCTAGAGTATCTGCCAAGGACTATTTATCACATCATAAGGCGAACTCTCTGGCCCATCAAAGGACACTCTCCACATGCCAAGCTGGAAGGTGCAATGAAGACTTTGGTCTTCTATATTCTTCATGGCAAATGCTTCAAGCACATGACTTTTTCATTCTCCAACTTGTTGCATCAGGCTCTGATCTTTTTGGCTTGAAGTTCTACGCCCCATGGGTAATGCGGCTGATCAAACTTCACTCCGCTATCTCATATCAGCCATCTGCTCGCAATCATCGGATCTTTCTGCCTGATGTGGATATGTCTATTGAAGCCATCTATCCTGAGCCTGCCAAGGAACCTCTAAGTCTTCAGAATGCAGAGCATCAAAGTTTTTCTCAGAACATTGAAGGAGTTGAAGCAGTCACTCATGTGTATCCTTTGGCTGGCACTACACGTGCACCGCATCCTGCTCTCACTGAAGCCACTGATAGCACTATTGTCCAACGACCCAAGAAGCGCACTCGTGTTCTCAATGACCGAGAGCTTCTTGTGGCTCTTCATCAGAAACAGGATAGGCATCATGACTGGCTGAAGTGTCAGATGCAAAGCCTCTTGGTGGATGTTAATCGCATTCGCAATCTTGCCACCAAGAATGCCTTTGTTGCCCATGAAACCTCTCGACGCACATGGAAAGGGCTGACGCTGATGTGCTCTGTAGATGATCTTCAAGAGGATGGCTTCTCTGAGCGCTTCAAGTTTGACTCCACACCTCCTCGAAGGGCAGTGATGCGACAAACTCCATCTCATGAAGACTCTGAGTTCTCTTCCTCTGCTGCAACTGTGAATGCCAGAGTGATCGAGGATGAAGACGATGCTACTTCACCGCCACCTCCTTCAGCATGCTTCGACACTGCTCCAAGTTCTTCTGCACCGCCGAACACCACCAACGACCCTGCTGCTTCACCTACTCTTCATGGGAACGGGTAGATGCTCTATGTCTTCAAACCTTTTTGGTCCTTACTGACAAAAGGGGGAGAAGCATATGAGTTTGATAGTCTTCAAGCGGGTCCATATGGGCGGGTGCTTCATATTTTGCTTCATGTTTACAACTCTCGTTTTGATACATTTGGTTCTTTGAGTTGTAACACTTAAACTCGATGGTCGTCTGCTACTTATTTGCCACTTTGTGATGCGATGATAAATTCCGCATGTGCGACGATAAATTCCGCACTTAGATCATGTTGCAGACGTCCATTTTCCATTATGCATGTCATTATCTTCACATACCTTCACATGCATAGTGGATTGTCATCATAAGTTGAAGAGGATCTCCACAAGCACAACCTGCCATGTGCATTTGCATTCCAAAAGCAAATTACTTATATGCACATCTTCAGGGGGAGCCCTTGCAACTTATGAAGACAATTCCTTATCCTTTACAATTTCACATATTATATTCCCCGTTGAAAACTTCAACTAGTTTGTCATCAATCACCAAAAAGGGGGAGATTGTAAGTGCATCTAGTGCCACCCCTAGTTGGTTTTGGAGTATTGACGACAAACCTAGTTGAGGGACTAATGTGTTTGTGAGAATAGCATGATAACATAGGAAGAAGTCCCTCATTGATTTGGTTTTCCTACCAGAGATGACCCCTAAAAATGTATGAAGACATTGATGTCAAAGGTGGTATATGAAGATATTCACATTGAAGACTATGACAAGAGAAGAGATCGCATGAAGCCTATGGAGCTCGAAGACTTAGATCTTTCATAGTTCTTTTTCTTCTTTGTTGAGTCATAGGAACCACCGTACTATTAAGTGGGGTCCAAGAGAACCAGTCAGAATGACTGAAGTGATGCTTAACCAAAACCTATGTCTTCGAGTGAAGACTATGAGAGCGAATCTTGTCCAGAGTCGGACAAGTCAGCTTTGCTTGTAGCCCAAGTAAAGTAGCCGTGTGAGTTTGATATCTGACCGTTGGAACACGTGTCAGTTCCTTAGTGACCCAGGGTCATTTCGGACAAATCAGGTCGGGTTGCCTAGTGGCTATAAATAGCCCACCCCCTACAACCATAAATGGTTGGCTGCTCAGAGTTAGAGTACGACTTTTGTCGTTTGAGAGCAACCCACCTCGAAGCCTTTGAGAGAGAATTCCTTGCGATGATAAAGCCCTAACCACCCAGAGCCAAAGAGAATTAGGAATCACTTAAGTCTTATTGTCTGTGTGATCTGAAGACTTATTACACTTGAGGACTGTGAATCCTCCAGCCGGTTAGGCGTCGCGTTCTGAGCATCCAAGAGACATCGTGGATCGCCGGTGAACGAAGTCTGTGAAGGTTTGGGAGTCTACCTTGAAGACTTACCAGAGTGATTGGGCGAGGTCTGTGTGACCTTAGGTCAAGGGGAATACGGTGAGGACTGGGTGTCCTGAGCTACCTGTTCAGGACTAGCTGTCCGGGACTGTGTGTCCTCAGGTTTAAATACCTAGCCACCCTAACCAGACGTACAGTTGTCACAGCAACTGGAACTGGTCCGACAAATCATTGTCTCCAACGAGTCACTGGTTTCATCCTTCCCTTCCCCTTACTTACCGTTACTCCTTGTGAAGTCATTATATGTTTGCACTATCTTTTGTCTTCACTGAGTGACTGCGTGTTCTATTTGGCTTCATAATATCTTCCTACCTGATCCTTACTACATTGCTGCTATTAGTCATTGTGCTCTCACTCCATTGAATACTTAACTATGGTTTGCCTAGTGTAGTCTACCTTCCGCTGCATGGTAATAGGTTTATTTCTATTGTTTGTCTTTGAAACTTCCACGTTTTGAAGACTTTCATGAAAATCGCCTATTCACCCCCCCCCCTCTAGTCGATATAACGCACTTTCAGTTCTGGACTCTAATTTGCCTGATTTGAATGGTACTAACCCAGATTGACGTTGTTTTTAGCAGAATTGCCATGGTTTTGTTTTTGTGCAGAAATAAAATTTCTCAAATTGAGCTGAAAACTTACGGAGAATTATTTTAGAACATATAAAAATATTGGCGAAGGAAATTACTAGAGGGGGGACAGCAGGACACCACAAGTCCAGGGGCGCGCCCACCCTCCTAGGTACACCTGGTAAGATTGTGGGCCCCTCACTGGTACAGTGAGGTCTTATACAAACGGTTTTTAACCCCTTTCTGCGACGGCATTTGGAACCGTCGCCAAGTGAGTGTGGGCGATAGGGGACCCTTCCCACACGGCCCAGAAACCATCGAGGATATGCCCTCCTAGCACACACGCACGACAAAATGAGGTCGTGTGCGACCAGCGAGCGATCAAATACGGTTATATGTATAGTACTGCTAAAAAATGCAATTATATAGGCGAAATCGTTTCTGGTCGTAAGTGCATCCCACACAGTCAGTCCCAGCTAAACGTTTCCATTCGTATATACATCCCACACAGTCGCTCCAAGGAAAATGTTTCTGTTCACACGTACATCACACGCAATTTCCCCCGTTAAATCGTTTGTGATAGCGTTGTCGTTGCACACGATATTAACAATTTTATCGTTTGCGTTATTGAATGCATCACGCACCCTGCGTAAAAGAAACTGTGTGGTTAAGGCTGTCCATCACACACGGTTTTTATGTGGTAAACATTTACGCAAGGTGGCCTAGCGCAAACAGTTTTCAAGAGAATGTCATGTGTGATTGTTCATTGATCCAACATAGTTTATTCCTAGTGCCTGAGGTCATCGCCCATGGTGGTTTCTCAATAACCGTTTGCAATAGAAAATCCCACACTGGTGCTCGTCGGTGCTATACAAACGGTTGTTAACCCCTTTCCACGACGACATTTGGAACCGTCGCCAACTGAGTGTGGGCGATAGGGAGGTCCTTCCCACACGACCCAGAAACCGTCGGGGATAGGGAGCCTTGATGCATACAGTTGTCCCTATATAACCGTTTCTGATATCTCGAATATCCCAAACGCTTCATCCTTGCTACTCGTTTGTGGTCGCATTGCCATCGCATTCGTAGTTTTGTGGTTTTACCTAAAACTAGGATGATTCCAGGCACGGGAGCTTTCCAGGAAGATTCCAGGCACGGGAGCTTTCCTGGCAAATTCCAGGCACGGGATTTTTAAGATGACTGGCACATCACAAACAATTCAGGATTATAAACCGTGTACGATAGTTAGACAATCACACAAATTTAGTTTCCCCGCACCATATGTGATAGTGTCTGACATCACACACGCTTTGCAAACGGCAACTGTGTGCATGCTTGCACACTACTACCTCTTGAGCATGCGTTGGTTTTCCCTTGAAGAGGAAAGGGTGATGCAGCAAAGTAGCATAAGTATTTCCCTCAGTTTTTCAGAACGAAGGTATCAATCTAGTAGGACGCCACACGCAAGTCTCTCGTACCTACACAAACAAATAAGAACCTTGCAACCAACGCGATAAAGGGTTTGCCACTCCCTTCACGGCCACTTGCAAAAGTGAGATCTGATAAAGATGATAAGATAATATTTTTGGTATTTTTATGATAAAGATTAAAAGTAAAGATTGCAAAATAAACGGCAACAGAAATAGCTAGTTGATGGGACATTAATATGATGGAAAATAGACCCGGGGACCATAGGTTTCACTAGTGGCTTCTCTCAAGATAGCATAAGTATTACGGTGGGTGAACAAATTAATGTCGAGCAATTGATAGAAAAGTGCATAATTATGAGAATATCTAGCCATGATCATGTATATAGGCATCACGTCCACGACAAGTGGATCGAAACGATTCTGCATCTACTACTATTACTCCACACATCGACCGCTATCCAGCATGCATCTGGAGTATTAAGTTAATAAGAACAGATTAACGCATTAGACAATATGACATGATGTAGAGGGATAAACTCAAGCAATTTGATATAAACCCCATCTTTTTATCCTCGATGGCAACAATAAAATGAGTGCCTTGCTGCCCCTGCTGTCATTGGGAAAGGACACCGCAAGATTGAACCCAAAGATAAGCACTTCTCCCATTGCAAGAAAGATCAATCTAGGAGGCCAAACCAAACTGATAATTTGAAGAGACATGCAAAGATAACAAATCATACATAAAAGAATTCAGAGGAGATTCAAATCTTGTTCATAGATAATCTTGATCATAAACACACAATTCATCGGATCTTGACAAACACACCGCAAAAAAGAGTTACATCGAATAGATCTCCAAGAAGATCGAGGAGAACTTTGTATTGAGATCCAAAGAGAGAGAAGAAGCCATCTAGCTAATAACTATGGACCCGAAGGTCTGAGATAAACTACTCACCAATCATCGGAGAGGCTATGGTGTTGATGTAGAAGCCCTCTGTGATCAATTCCCCCTATGGCGGAGCGTCGAAAAAGGCCCCAAGATGGTATCTCACGGGTACTGAAGGTTGCGGCGGTGGAAATAGGGTTTCCTGATGCTCCTGGAAGTTTTCGGGGTATATGGGAATATATAGGAGGAAAAGTAGGTCGGTGGAGCTGCGAGGGGCCCACGAGGGTGGGGGCGCACCTCCCTGCCTCGTGGCCTCCTTGCTTCTTTATTGATAAACACTCCAAGCTAGTCCTCTGGATCATGTTTGTTACAAAAATCACTGTCCTGAAGGTTTCATTCTGTTTGGATTCCGTTTGATATTCCTTTTCTGTGAAACACTGAAATAGGAAAAAAAACAGCAATTTGCACTGGGCCTTGGGTTAGTAGGTTAGTCCCAAAAATAATATAAAAGTGTATAATAAAGCCCATTAAACATCCAAAACAGATAATATAATAGCATGGAACAATCAAAGTTTATAGATACGTTGGAGACGTATCAATCATCCCCGAGCTTAATTCCTGCTCGTCCTCGAGTAGGTAAATGATAAAAACAGAATTTTTGATGTGGAATGCTACCTAGCATATTCTTCAATGTGATTTTTTTATTGTGGCATGAATGTTCAGATCCGAAAGATTCAAGATAACAGTTTAATATTGACATAAAAATAATAATACTTCAAGCATACTAACTAAGCAATCATGTCTTCTCAAAATAACATGGCCAAAGAAAGTTCATCCCTACAAAATCATATAGTTCGGTCATGCTCCATTTTCGTCACAAAAGAATGCTCTCATCATGCACAACCCTGATGACAAGCCAAGCAATTGTTTCATACTTTACTAATCTCAAACTTTTTTCAACTTTCACGCAATACATGAGCGTGAGCCATGGATATAGCACTATGGGTGGAATAGAACATAATGATGGGGTTATGTGGAGAAGACACAAAAAGAGAAAGTCTCACATTGGCGCGTCTAATCAATGGTAGGGAGATGCCCATCAATTGATGTCAATGCAAGGAGTAGGGATTGCCATGCAACGGATGCACTAGTGCTATAAATGTATGAAAGCTCAACAAAAGAAACTAAGTGGGTGTGCATCCAACTTGCTTGCTCACGAAGACCTAGGGCATTTGAGGAAGCCCATTGTTGGAATATACAAGCCAAGTTCTGTAATGAAAAATTCCCACTAGTATATGAAAGTGACAAAACAAGAGACTCTCTGTCATAAAGATCATGGTGCTACTTTGAAGCACAAGTGTGGAAAAAGGATAGTAGCATTGTCCTTTTTTTCTTTTTTTTTCTTTTTTGGGCCTTTTTTGGCCTTTGTCCCCTTTTTTTATTTGGGACAATGCTCTATTAATGATGATCATCACACTTCTATTTATTTACAACTCAATGATTACAACTCGATACTAGTACAAAATATGACTCTATATGAATGCCTCCGGCGGTGTACCGGGATGGGCAATGAATCAAGAGTGACATGTATGAAATAATATGCATGGTGGCTTTGCCACAAATACGATGTCAACTACATGATCATGCAAGGCAATATGACGAAGCATGTCATAATAAACGGAACGGTGGAAAGTTGCATGGCAATATATCTCGGAATGGCTATGGAAATGCCATAATAAGTAGGTATGGTGACTGTTCTGAGGAAGATATAAGGAGGTTTATTTGTGATAGAGCATATCATATCATAGGGTTTGGATGCTCCGGCGAAGTTTGCACCAACTCTCAAGGTGAGAAAGGGCAATGCACGGTACCGAAGAGGCTAGCAATGATGGAAGGGTGAGAGTGCATATAATCCATGGACTCAAGATTAGTCATAAAGAACTCACATACTTATTGCAAAAATCTATAAGTCATCAAAAACCAAGCACTACGCGCATGCTCCTAGGGGAATAGATTGGTAGGAAAAGACCATCGCTCGTCCCCGACCGCCACTCATAAGGATGACAATCAAAGAACACCTCATGTTTCAAATTTGTACACAACGTTTACCATACGTGCATGCTACAGGACCTGTAAACTTCAACACAAGTATTTCTCAAATTCACAACTACTCAACTAGCACAACTTTAATGTCACTATCTCCATATCTCAAAACAATCATCAAGTATCAAACTTCTTGGATGCCTATCATATTAGGACTAATTTTATAGCCAAAGAAATTACCATTCTGTGCTAAAATACTCTCAAAATAATATAAGTGAAGCATGAGAGATCAATAATTTCTATAAAATAAAACCACCACCATGCTCTAAAAGATATAAGTGAAGCACTAGAGCAAAATTATTTAGCTCAAAAGATATAAGTGAAGCACATAGAGTATTCTAATAAATTCCGATTAATGTGTGTCTCTCCCAAAAGGTGTGTACAGCAAGGATGATTGTGTTGAACTAAAAAGCAAAGACTCAAATCATACAAGATGCTCCAAGAAAAACACATATCATGTGGTGAATAAAAATATAGCATCAAGTAAAGTTACCGATGGACGGAGACAAAAGAGGGCATGCCTTCCGGGGCATCCCCAAGCTTAAGCTTTTGGTTGTCCTTGTATTTTACATTGGGGTGCCTTGGGCATCTCCAAGCTTAGGCTCTTGCCACTTCTTTTTCCATATTCCATCAAATCTTTACCCAAAACTTGAAAACTTCACAACACAAAACTTAACAGAAAATCTTATGAGCTCTGTTAGCGAAAGAAAACAAACCACAACCTTAAGGTACTGTAATGAACTCATTATTTATTTATATTGGTGTTAAATCTACTGTATTCCCACTTCTCTATGGTTCATAACCTCCGATACTAGCCATAGATTCATCAAATTAAGCAAACAACACACGAAAAATAGAATCTGTCAAAAACAGAACAGTCTGTAGTAATCTGTATAAAATATATACTTCTAGACTCCAAAAAACCTACTGTATTAAGTTCATAAGGACATATTAACGCATTAGGCAATATGACATGATGTAGAGGGATAAACTCAAGCAATATGATATAAACCCCATCTTTTTATCCTCGATGGCAACAATACAATGCGTGCCTTGCTGCCCCTGCTGTCACTGGGATAGGACACCGCAAGATTGAACCCAAAGCTAAGCACTTCTCCCATTGCAAGAAAGATCAATCTAGGAGGCCAAACCAAACTGATAATTCGAAGAGACTTGCAAAGATAACAAATCATACATAAAAGAATTCAGAGGAGATTCAAATATTGTTCATAGATAATCTTGATCATAAACCCACAATTCATCGGATCTCGACAAACACACCGCAAAAAAAGAGTTACATCGAATAGATCTCCAAGAAGATCGAGGAGAACTTTGTATTGAGATCCAAAGAGAGAGAAGAAGCCATCTAGCTAATAACTATGGACCCGAAGGTCTGAGGTAAACTACTCACACATCATTGGAGAGGCTATGGTATTGGTGTAGAAGCCCTCCGTGATCGATTCCCCATCAGGTGGAGCACCAGAAAAGGCCCCAAGATGGGATCTCATGTGTACAGAAGGTTGCGGCGGTGGAAATAGGGTTTCGTGGTGCTCCTGGATGTTTTCGGGGTATATGGGTATATATAGGAGGAAAAGTAGGTCGGTGGAGCTGCAAGGGGCCCACGAGGGTGGGGGCGTGCCCAGGGGGCAGGCGCGCCTCCCTGCCTCATGGCCTCCTCGCTTCTTTCTTGACGTCCACTCCAAGCTAGTCCTCTGGATCACGTTTGTTACAAAAATCACTCTCCGAAAGGTTTCATTCCATTTGATATTCCTTTTCTGCGACACACTGAAATAGGCAAAAAAACAGCAATTTGCACTGGCCTTGGGTTAGTAGGTTAGTCCCAAAAATAATATAAAAGTGTATAATAAAGCCCATTAAACATCCAAAACAGATAATACAATAACATGGAACAATCAAAAATTATAGATATGTTGGAGACGTATCAAGCATCCCCAAGCTTAATTCCTGCTCGTCCTCGAGTAGGTAAATGATACAAATAGAATTTTTGCTGTGGAATGCTACCTAGCATATTCTTCAATGTAATTTTCTTTGTTGTGGCATGAATGTTCAGATCCGAAAGATTCAAGATAAAAGTTTAATATTGACATAAAAATAATAATACTTCAAGCATGCAAACTAAGCAATCATGTCTTCTCAAAATAACGTGGGCAAAGAAAGTTCATCCCTATAATAATACTTCAAGCATACTAGCTAAGCAATCAGGTTCAAACAACCAATGCAGTATTCGATTCACAAGTACATATGTTTAAGAATTACATAAGCACCAAATAAAGAATGATGAACCAAAGTTCTATACTTGTACTATTACAGATGGTAAAGAAAGAGGTGGGAGACATTCCGGTTGTTGAACAAGGTGAAGTGGAATGGCCCTATTGTGCTCTCCTAGATGCAGAAGGCATGCAGGACTCTAGTCCAACCCCCTGTGATGGCCGCCCACCAATCATGTAGTTTGAGAGGTAATCTTGAGTAAACTGCTTCAGGATCCACTTCAAAAGAAAAAAGATTCAGATGTTTTCATCTAACACAACTCATCACGGGCAGTAAAAAGAAGGCTACAGGGTTCTTACTTACCATCCTGTAGTTCACTGTTATCTTGCATAAAGTATAAACAAATAGTTCGATTGACATCTTTTGACCCATTTTAATAACAATCTTTATCAGTTTCCTCACTTGATGTTGGTTCATGAATGTCTCATTGCCCCATACGCTGAAAGGGTCGAAGTGTGGATCTTTGGCAATGATATATGTACCTAAAAGCACCAAGTTAATATTAGAAGCTAAACAACAACTGAAAAATGATGTAGTACAACACTCCATCCATCCCATTATATAAGATTTTATTACATGTATATCTAGACATCATCAGAACATTAAGGTAACTCTTCCTTGTTGTTATGTAGCCTGGGATGCATATTTAGTCATTCAGTACAATGCATGTTGCTAAACAACAACTGAAAAACGAAAAGGCATGTTAATTGCAATATCCTTAACAACAACCAAATATCGTAATTCATAGTGGTATTATTGAAACTGTTATTGATGAATTGAACTGCACGGCAAATAGTTGCACATATAGAGCATCACATTGTGAAGAACTGAAATAAACAAGTCATAAGGACATCTCTAAGCAATCCTTAAAAAGTTAAAGGACTAAAACCCTTAGTGGATATATATATATACTCCAGCATGTTTTGGCCTTTTCTAGTCGATCCCCTAAACTTAAATTTGTAAACTTCAATTTGATCAAGTTCAAAGTAGGTTCAACCGAAAGTAGCATGCATTCAAACATAAACATGGATAGTTTTGCATAACCGAACATAAAACATAAATTCAAACTAAGCTAAACTACTTTCGTGCAAAGTAGAGGTCGAGCCAATCCTTCCTTGTCATGTATGGTGTGCCGCGAGCCGAGTCCGGGCCGGTACCGTCGTCGAGGTCATTGGGGAAGGCACTCCTCCACTCGTCGACGTCGATCTCCTCATCCTCGGGGCCCACCCCGATGCCCTCCGTGCGACCGTCACCGCCGCCTTCGACCTTGTCATCAGAGGAGAGCGTGAAAACCTCACCGCCCTCCGTGTCGCCGTCCTCACCGCCTTCAACTTTGTCATCGGAGGAGAGCGTGATAACCTCACCGCCCTCCGCGCCGGCAAAGATCGTTGGCGGCCTCGGCCTCGAGGCGCTCCCATGCCTCGTGGTCCTCCCGCGCCATAGCCGAGCTCACCACCCCTGGCTCTGGCGGAACGAGGTCGACTGGACGTGTGCCAAAGGGGAAATTGTGCCTAGCCACTGCTCCGTGGTAGCGGACCTGCCAGCGATCATACTCCATGACCGTGAGCTCGGCAGTGTGGAAGCTAACGAGCCACCGGCGGGTGTGGGTCTCTTGATCTGTAATCTCGGTGACCCACGTCCCCCACCGCCGCTGTCGGACCCCAAGGTAGGACTTCGTCGGCTGCCGGGTGCGAGGGTGGACGGGGAAGTCCTCGAACCGGTGTAGGGGCGCGGCGGCGGGCGGATCTGTCCCGCGGATGACGACGGGGACACCTCGGCGGCCACCTCACCGTCGTCGGGCGAAAGGCCGCAATAAACCTATTTTTGGACATTGGCTCCTCGAGCTCCCCGGCACACAGGTAGAGGTTGGGGATGGAGGCGCCTGTGATGGCGGCGACCTACCAATGGTTTCGAGGGTTGTGTGTGTCTGTGTGAGTGGAGGTTTTGGCGTGTGTGTGGAGGGGGGCGGGGGCAAGGTTGTGTTTGAGGAAATACTGCGGCAACTGAAAATTTTACTAGGCGGGAGTAACAAGGTGGGGCTACTGAAAATTTGGATAAAGGGTGAACAGATATTTTTGAGATTGCGAGGGATGCAGAGGCGGGAGTAAAATGTCGGGGCTACTGAAAATTTGAATCAAGGGACTGAAGCAGAGTGGGAGTAACAGACATCGCACATGTTCCGCACATACTAATCATGTGCTTGTCAGGACCCTGATCCTAAGTCACATCGATCTAGCATGTAACACATCATATCACTTTGCGGCCTCATGCACGGTATTCCCACGGGTGCCACCTTACCTGGAGCGGGACCGTTTGCGCCTTTTGGCTCACGTATATGATAGTGTCGCTAGCATCCATATGACAGAGAACCCGGGCCGACATGACTAGTCGTGAACCCAAAGTGGCACTAACTTACAGGGACAGGCATACATGACCCAGCAACGAACGTGTCGGTCATCAGCGAGTGAATTTGTGCTGTAGCAACTGGGCTAGTAGGACTCTGGAAATCTGGGCTGTAGCAGGCTCACAGGACTCTGAAAGACACCGCGTAACATTTCCCCGAAGGGATAGACACAGGATCGAAGAAGGACACATGCCGGCCAGCCTAAGTGTTCCGAAGTAGTAGCAAGCTACCATGGCTCAGTGGAAGCACTAGGATACATTTCCCGGTAAGAGAGGCTACCAAGGATAAACAACTAGGTTGTCGGATCCCACACATACTAAGCATATCAAATCATACACACAATATGCTCGATATGTGCAAATACAACATGGCATCACAAAAAAAAACTCTACAACTCAAAGTATTTATTCATTAGGCTCCAAAGAGCCAGATATTACAAACATGGGTCTGATGACCCAGCATTCAAGTCAAACAAGCAACAAGAACATGCGGAAGTTTAACTTCTCTGAGTATAGACAACTACAAATGAAAAAGGCTGAGAAGCATGACTATCTACAAGACCCTCCAGAGGGCACAAGATCGTAGCTGAGGTAACAAGCTAGACGTCAAAGTCCACGCGAAACTACAAGTTAGACTAAAATCTCTCTGCAAAAACATAAATTAAGCAAACGTGAGTACAAATGTACCCAGCAAGACTTACATCAGAACTATCTACATATGCATCAGTATCAACAGAGGGAGTGGTGGAGTTTAACTGCAGCCAGCCAGCTTTGACTCGATGGCTATCCTAAATTACCACTGCAAGTAACTCTTTTGAGGTGGCGCACACGAGTCCACATGTTCACCATATCAACACACCACTATGGATCCGCTCATGTTTCCCTATGAGAACGCCATCCATAGCACTCACGCTTATCTTGCGCATTTTACAGTATCCACTTTCACTTATCTATAAACTGTATAGGCAACCCAGAGGTCCTTTACCGCGGACGCGGCTATTCGAATAGATGATGTTAACCCTGCAGGGGTGTACTTCTTCACACACGCTCTCGCCACTTACCGCCATGTACACATCATGTATCTTGTCAACCTTCAAGCGGAAGCCTGGCGAGGGTGTCGGCCACGACCTGACTAACCACACAAGTCCCTAGTACAGGTTTATCGCCTATTAAGGTTCCATCCGCAGGGAGTCTGGCCGAGATTTCCACATACGGCCCCGAACGATGTGTACAGGGTTCCGCGACACCAAACGGGCACCCGGCATACCCGACCACGTGCCTACCGCATCATAGCCCTCCCCTCGGGTTAGCACTGCGCACGGGCTCCAGCAACTACAAACACCAGAAACTACTTGCAACTCCTGGACAGAGGACATGGGCGTCTAATAAGTCGAGAGGGTCAATTAAGGATCCCAATGAGTGGTAGTAGTTGTTCATGGATCACAAACACAGAACTCAGTTCCTGAGGACGACTTCAATGAGACAACCCACCATGTACTCCTACATGGCCTCTCAACGCTACATTTACCAAATCATGTTCACACACTTAGCTCACACACAGTAGGACATGTTCATCACAATTCCAATTCATCCCCGATGAATCACACCTGACTCAACTCTAAGCAGTAGCAGGCTTGACAAAGAAGCATGAATGAGTAGGCACATCAGGGCTCAAACAACTCCTACTCATGCTAGTGGGTTTCATCTATTTACTATGGCAATGACAGGTCATGCAGAGGAAAAGGGGTTCAACTACCGCAACATGTAATAGTTGAATCATTGTTGTCCTAATGTAGTAAAAGAGAGCAGGAGCAAGAGACTGGGATTGTATCGGAATGAACAAGGGGGTTTTGCTTTCCTGCACTTCTGAAGCTATTATAGCTCTTCATCGGTGTCATCGAACTTATCGTCGAAAGAACGTCTATCGAGAGGGGACAAATACCGACAACAGAGAAGGAAAACACAATCAATGCAATGCACAATATGATGCATGATCATGACATGTCAATATTCTGTGTTTTGTGCTAATGCAACTAAAACCAGAAGGGTTTGGGTCATTTTGAACCAAAGGTTCAACCCCAAATTCAAATTATGAATTTAAATAGTGCCTTATCATGTTTGAAGTAAACAGTAAGATTAATTTATTTAAACATGCATGAAACAAGTACGGATGGATAGATTGGATTTTTCTCATCATCTTTCATATATAAATCTTTGCATTTGGAGTTACAGATTAATTTCTATGATTTTCTAGAAGTTTTGGGCATTTTCTAAAATTCTTGAACAAGAATAAATCCAGAAAAAGGTTAACTATGTCTGCATGTCGTCGGTGTAACGTCAGGAGGTCAAATGCGAGCTAGGGTGGCCGGAGCTCATCAAAAACGAGCTAGCGGCGGCGGTCGGTGTTTGGCCAACGGCGGTTCAAGCGATGCGGGGCATGTCAGGAGCCATGGATGGTCATGATCGACTCGCAGGGGTGCAGCGAGTGCAGCAGTGGGCTCGGACGCGTGCTTGCACGACCGTAGCCGTGGTGGCGTGCTATGTCTTGAGCACTGCGTTGGATTTCCTTGAAGAGGAAAGGGTGATGCAGCAGAGTAGAGTAAGTATTTCCCTCAGTTTTTGAGAACCAAGGTATCAATCCAGTAGGAGGCTACGCGCGAGTCCCTCGTACCGACACAAAACAAATAGCTCCATGCAACCAACGCGATTAGGGGTTGTCAATCCCTTAACGGTCACTTACGAGAGTGAGATCTGATAGAGATGATAGATAATATTTTTGGTATTTTTGGTATAAAGATGCAAAGTAAAATAAAAGGTAAAGTAAAAATCCAAGCAATAATAAAGTGTTGGGGCATTAATATGATAAAGATAGACCCCAGGGCCATAGATTTCACTAGTGGCTTCTCTCCAGAGCATAAGTATTTTACGGTGGGTGAACGAATTAATGTTGAGCAATTGACAGAATTGAGCATAGTTATGAGAATATCTAGGTATGATAATGTATATATGCATCACGTCCGAGACAAGTAGACCGACTCCTGCCTGCATCTACTACTATTACTCCACTCATCGACCGCTATCCAGCATGCATCTAGACTATTAAGTTCAAGAAAGCAGAGTAACGCTTTAAGCAAGATGACATGATGTAGAGGGATAAATTCATGCAATATGATAAAAAAAGCCATCTTGTTATCCTCAATAGCAATAGTACAATACGTGCCTTGGTGCCCCTACTGTCACTGGGAAAGGACACCGCAAGATTGAACCCAAAGCTAAGCACTTCTCCCATTGCAAGAAAAACCAATCTAGTAGGCCAAACGAAACTGATAATTCAAAGAAACTTGCAAAGATAACCAATCATACATAAAAGAATTCAGAGAAGATTCAAATATTGTTCATAGATAATCTTGATCATAAACCCACAATTCATCGGTCTCAACAAACACACCGCAAAAAGAAGATTACATCGAATAGATCTCCACGAGAGAGGGGGAGAACATTGTATTGAGATCCAAAAAGAGAGAAGATGCCATCTAGCTACTAACTATGGACCCGAAGGTCTGAGGTAAACTACTCACACTTCATCGGAGAGGCTATGATGATAATGTAGAAGCCCTCCATGGTGGATGCCCCCTCCGGCGGAGCTCCAGAATAGGCCCTAAGATGGGATCTCATGGATACAGAAAGTTGCGGCGGTGGAATTAGGTTTTTGGCTCCGTATCTGATCGTTTGGGGGTACGTAGGTATATATAGGAGGAAGGAGTACATCGGTGGAGCTTCGAGGGGCCCACGAGGCAGGGGGAGCGCCCTAGGGGGGGCGCCATCCACCCTCGTGACCGCCTCGTGGCTTTCTTGACGGAGGGTCCAAGTCTCCTGGATCATATCTGATGAGAAAATCACGTTCCCAAGGTTTCATTCTGTTTGAACTCCGTTTGATATTCTGTTTCTTCAAAACACTGAAATAGGCAAAAAAATAGCAATTCTGGGCTGGGCCTCCGGTTAATAGGTTAGTCCCAAAAGTAATATAAAGTAGAAAATAAAGCCCAATATGGTCCAAAATAGTAGATAATATAGCATGGAGCAATCAAAAATTATAGATACGTTGGAGACGTATCAGGCATCCCCAAGCTTAATTCCTGCTCGTCCTCGAGTAGGTAAATGATAAAAAGAGAATTTTTGATGCGGAGTGCTACTTGGCATAATTTCAATGTAATTCTTCTTAATTGTGGTATGAATATTCAGATCCTAAGGATTCAAGAAAAAAGTTCATATTGACATAAAAATAATAATACTTCAAGCATACTAACAAAGCACTCATGTCTTCTCAAAATAACATGGCAAAAGAAAGTTATCCCTACAAAATCATATAGTCTGGCTATGCTCTATCTTCACCACACAAAGTATTTAAATCATGCACAACCCTGATGACAAGCCAAGCAATTGTTTCATACTTTTGACATTCTCAAAACTTTTTCAATCTTCATGCAATACATGAGCGTGAGCCATGGATATAGCACTATATGTGGAATAGAATGATGGTTGTGGAGAAGACAAAAAGAGGGGAAGATAGTCTCACATCAACTAGGCGTATCAACGGGCTATGGAGATGCCCATGAATAGATATCAATGTGAGTGAGTAGGGATTCCCATGCAACGGATGCACTAGAGCTATAAGTATATGAAAGCTCAACAAAAGAAACTAAGTGGGTGTGCATCCAACTCGCTTGCTCACGAAGACCTAGGGAATTTTGAGGAAGCCCATAATTGGAATATACAAGCCAAGTTCTATAATGAAAAATCCCCACAAGTATATGAAAGTGACAAAATCAGAATCTCTCTATCATGAAGATCATGGTGCTACTTTGAAGCACAAGTGTGGTAAAAGGATAGTAACATTGTCACTTCTCTCTTTTTCTCTCATTTTTTTGGGCCTTTTCTCTTTTTTTATGGCCTCTCTTTTATTTTTTTATTTTTTCGTCCGCAGTCTCATCCCAAACTGTGGAGGAATCATAGTCTCCATCATCCTTTCCTCACTTGGGACAATGCTCTAAAAATGATGATCATGACACTTTTATTTTCTTACAAGTCAACAATTACAACTCGATACTTAGAACAAAATATGACTCTATATGAATGCCTGTGGCGGTGTACCGGGATATGCAATGAATCAAGAGTGACATGTATGAAAGAATTATGAACGGTGGCTTTGCCACAAATATGATGTCAACTACATGATCATGCTAGCAGTATGACAATGATGGGGCGTGTCATAATAAACGGAACGGTGGAAAGTTGCATGGCAATAAATCTTGGAATGGCTATGTAAATGCCATGATAGGTAGGTATGGTGGCTGTTTTGAGGAAGGTATATGGTGGGTGTATGATACCGGCGAAAAGTGCGCGGTATTAGGGAGGCTAGAAATGGTGGAAGGAAGAAAAGTGCGTATAATCCAAGGATAAACAACTAGGTTGTCGGATCCCACACATACCAAGCATATCAAATCATACACACAATATGCTCGATATGTGCAAATACAACATGGCATCACAAAAAAAAACTCTACAACTCAAAGTATTTATTCATTAGGCTCCAAAGAGCCAGATATTACAAACATGGGTCTGATGACCCAGCATTCAAGTCAAACAAGCAACAAGAACATGCGGAAGTTTAACTTGTCTGAGTACAGACAACTACAAATGAAAAAGGCTGAGAAGCATGACTATCTACAAGACCCTCCAGAAGGCACAAGATCGTAGCTGAGGTAACAAGCTAGACGTCGAAGTCCACGCGAAACTACTAGTTAGACTAAAGTCTCTCTGCAAAAACATAAATTAAGCAAGCGTGAGTACAAATGTACCCAGCAAGACTTACATCAGAACTATCTACATATGCATCAGTATCAACAGAGGGGGTGGTGGAGTTTAACTGCAGCCAGCCAGCTTTGACTTGATGGCTATCCTAAACTACCACTGCAAGTAACTCTTTTGAGGTGGCGCACACGAGTCCACATGTTCACCATATCAACACACCACTATGGTTCCCTACGAGAACGCCATCCATAGCACTCACGCTTATCTTGCGCATTTTACAGTATCCACTTTCACATGTCTATGAACTGTATAGGCAACCTAGAGGTCCTTTACCACGGGCGCGGCTATTCGAATAGATGATGTTAACCCTGCAGGGGTGTACTTCTTCACACACGCTCTCGCCACTTACCGCCATGTACACATCATGTATCTCGTCAACCTTCAAGCGGAAGCCTGGCGAGGGTGTCGGCCATGACCTGACTAACCACGCAAGTCCCTAGTACAGGTTTATCGCCGATTAAGGTTCCATCCGCAGGGAGTCTGGCCGAGATTTCCACATACGGCCTCGAACGATGTGTACAGGGTTCCGCGACACCAAACGGGCACCCGACATACCCGACCACGTGCCTACCGCATCACATCCCTCCCCTCGGGTCAGCACTGCGCACGGCCTCCAGCAACTACAAACACCAGAAACTACATGCAACTCCTGGACAAAGGACAAGGGCGGCTAATAAGTCGAGAGGGTCAATTAAGGATCCCAATGAGTGGTAGTAGCTGTTCATGGATCACAAACACATAACTCAGTTCCTGAGGACGACTTCAATGAGACAACCCACCATGTACTCCTAGATGGCCTCTCATCGCTACCTTTACCAAATCGTGTTCACACACTTAGCTCACACACAGTAGGACATGTTCATCACAATTCCAATTCATCCCCGATGAATCAGACCTGACTCAACTCTAAGCAGTAGCAGGCTTGACAAAGAAGCATGAATGAGTAGGCACATCAAGGCTCAAACAACTCCTACTCATGCTAGAGGGTTTCATCTATTTACTATGGCAATGACAGGTCATGCAGAGGAAAAGGGGTTCAACTACCGCAACATGTAGTAAAAGAGAGCAGGAGCGAGAGACTGGGATTGTATCAGAATGAACAAGGGGGTTTTGCTTGCCTGGCACTTCTGAAGATATTATAGCTCTTCATCGGTGTCATCGAACTTATCGTCGGAAGCACGTCTATCGAGAGGGGACAAATACCGGCAACAGAGGAGGAAAACACAATCAATGCAATGCACAATATGATGCATGATCATGACATGTCAATATTCTGTGTTTTGTACTAATGCAACTAAAACCAGAAGGGTTTGGGTCATTTTGAACCAAAGGTTCAACCCCAAATTCAAATTATGAATTTAAATAGTTCCTTATCATGTTTGAAGTAAACAGTAAGATTAATTTATATAAACATGCATGAAACAAGTACGGATGGATAGATTGTATTTTTCTGATCATTTTTCATATATAAATCTTTGCATTTGGAGTTACAGATTAATTTCTATGATTTTTAGAAGTTTTGGGCATTTTCTGAAATTTCCTGAATACGGATAAATCTAGAAAAAGGTTAACTGCGTCAGCATGTCGTCGGTGTGACTTCAGCAGGTCAAAGGCGAGCTAGGGTGACCGGAGCTCATCGAAAACGAGCTAGCGGCGGCGGTCGGAGTTTGGCCAACGGCGGTTCAAGCGATGCGGGGCATGTCAGGAGCCATGGATGGTCGTGATCGACTCGCAGGGGTGCAGCGAGTGCAGCAGTGGGCTCAGACGCGTGCTTGCACGACCGTAGCCGTGGTGGCGTGCTATGTCTTGAGCACTACGTTGGATTTCCTTGAAGAGGAAAGGGTGATGCAGCAGAGTAGAGTAAGTATTTCCCTCAGTTTTTGAGAACCAAGGTATCAATCCAGTAGGAGGCTACGCGCGAGTCCCTCGTACCTACACAAAACAAATAGCTCCACGCAACCAACGCGATTAGGGGTTGTCAATCCCTTAACGGTCACTTACGAGAGTGAGATCTGATAGAGATGATAGATAATATTTTTTGTATTTTTGGTATAAAGATGCAAAGTAAAATAAAAGGTAAAGTAAAAAATCAAAGCAATAATAAAGTGTTGGGGCATTAATATGATAAAGATAGACCCGGGGGCCATAGATTTCACTAGTGGATTCTCTCAAGAGCATAAGTATTTTACGGTGGGTGAACGAATTACTGTTGAGCAATTGACAGAATTGAGCATAGTTATGAGAATATCTAGGTATGATCATGTATATAGGCATCACGTCCGAGACAAGTAGACCGACTCCTGCCTGCATCTACTACTATTACTCCACTCATCGACCGCTATCCAGCATGCATCTAGACAATTAAGTTCAAGAAAGCAGAGTAACGCTTTAAGCAAGATGACATGATGTAGATGCATAAATTCATGCAATATGATAAAAAAAACCATCTTGTTATCCTCGATGGCAACAGTACAATACGTGCCTTGCTGCCCCTACTGTCACTAGGAAAGGACACTGCAAGATTGAACCCAAAGCTAAGCGCTTCTCCCATTGCAAGAAAAACCAATCTAGTAGGCCAAACTGAACTGATAATTCGAAGAGACTTGCAAAGATAACCAATCATACATAAAAGAATTCAGAGAAGATTCAAATATTGTTCATAGATAATCTTGATCATAAACCCACAATTCATCGGTCTCAACAAACACACCGCAAAAAGAAGATTACATCGAATAGATCTCCACGAGAGAGGGAGAGAACATTGTATTGAGATCCAAAAAGAGAGAAGAAGCCATCTAGCTACTAACTATGGACCCGAAGGTCTGAGGTAAACTACTCACACTTCATCGGAGAGGCTATGATGATGATGTAGAAGCCCTCCGTGCTGGATGCCCCCTCCGGCGAAGCTCGGGAACAGGCCCCAAGATGGGATCTCATGGATACAGAAAGTTGCAGCGGTGGAATTAGGTTTTTGGCTCCGTATCTGATCGTTTGGGGGTACGTAGGTATATATAGGAGGAAGGAGTACGTCGGTGGAGCTTCGAGGGGCCCACGAGGCAGGGGGCGCGCCCTAGGGGGGCGCCATCCACCCTCATGACCGCCTCGTGGCTTTCTTCACGGAGGGTCCAAGTCTCCTGGATCATATCTGATGAGAAAATCACGTTCCCAAGGTTTCATTCCGTTTGGACTCCGTTTGATATTATGTTTCTTTGAAACACTGAAATAGCAAAAAAATAGCAATTCTGGGCTGGGCCTCCGGTTAATAGGTTAGTCCCAAAAGTAATATAAAAGTGGAAAATAAAGCCCAATATGGTCCAAAACAGTAGATAATATAGCATGGAGCAATCAAAAATTATAGATACGTTGGAGACGTATCAGGCATCCCCAAGCTTAATTCCCGCTCGTCCTCAAGTAATTAAATGATAAAAAGAGAATTTTTTATGCGGAGTGCTACTTGGCATAATTTCAATGTAATTCTTGTTAATTGTGGTATGAATATTCAGATCCTAAGGATTCAAGACAAAAGTTCATATTGACATAAAAATAATAATACTTCAAGCATACTAACAAAGCAATCATGTCTTCTCAAAATAACATGGCCAAAGAAAGTTATCCCTACAAAATCATATAGTCTGGATATGCTCTATGTTCACCACACAAAGTATTTAAATCATGCACAACCCTGATGACGAGCCAAGCAATTGTTTCATACTTTTGACATTCTCAAAGCCTTTTCAATCTTCATGCAATACATGAGCGTGAGCCATGGATATAGCACTATATGTGGAATAGAATGGTGGTTGTGGAGAAGACAAAAAGAGGGGAAGATAGTCTCACATCAACTAGGCGTATCAACGGGCTATGGAGATGCCCATGAATAGATATCAATGTGAGTGAGTAGGGATTGCCATGCAATGGATGCACTAGAGCTATAAGTATATGAAAGCTCAACAAAAGAAACTAAGTGGGTGTGCATCCAACTCGCTTGCTCATGAAGACCTAGGGCATTTTGAGGAACCCATCATTGGAATATACAAGCCAAGTTCTATAATGAAAAATTCCCACAAGTATATGAAAGTGACAAAATCAGAATCTCTCTATCATGAAGATCATGGTGCTACTTTGAAGCACAAGTGTGGTAAAAGGATAGTAACATTGTCACTTCTCTCTTTTTCTCTCATTTTTTGGGCCTTTTCTCTTTTTTTATGGCCTCTCTTTTATTTTTTTATTTTTTCGTCCGCAGTCTCATCCCAAACTGTGGAGGAATCATAGTCTCCATCATCCTTTCCTCACTTGGGACAATGCTCTAAAAATGATGATCATGACACTTTTATTTTCTTACAACTCAACAATTACAACTCGATACTTAGAACAAAATATGACTCTATATGAATGCCTGTGGCGGTGTACCGGGATATGCAATGAATCAAGAGTGACATGTATGAAAGAATTATGAACGGTGGCTTTGCCACAAATATGATGTCAACTACATGATCATGCTAGCAGTATGACAATGATGGGGCGTGTCATAATAAACAGAACGGTGGAAAGTTGCATGGCAATAAATCTTGGAATAGCTATGTAAATGCCATGATAGGTAGGTATGGTGGCTGTTTTGAGGAAGGTATATGGTGGGTGTATGATACCGGCGAAAAGTGTGCGGTATTAGAGAGGCTAGAAATGGTGGAAGGAAGAAAAGTGTGTATAATCCATGGACTCAACATTAGTCATGAAGAACTCATATACTTATTGCAAAAATCTAGGGGGATAGATTGGTAGGAAAAGACCATCGCTCGTCCCCGAGCGCCACTCATAAGGAAGACAATCAATAAATAAATCATGCTCCGACTTCATCACATAATGGTTCACCATACGTGCATGCTACAGGAATCACAAACTTTAACACAAGTATTTCTCAAATTCATAACTACTCAACTATCATGACTCTAATATCACCATCTTCATATCTCAAAACAATTATCAAGCATCAAACTTTTCTTAGTATTCAACGCACTCAAACGAAAGTTTTACAAATCTTGAATATCAAGCATATTATTATTATTAAGAAAATTACCATGATATTTAAGACTCTCAAAATAATCTAAGTGAAGCATGAGAGATCAATAGTTTTTATAAAACAAATCCACCACCGTGCTCTAAAAGATATAAGCGAAGCACTAGAGCAAAACTAGATAACTCAAAAGATATAAGTGAAGCACATAGAGTATTCTAACAAATTCCAAATCATGTATGGCTCTCTCAAAAGGTGTATACAGCAAGGATTATTGTGGTAAACTAAGAAGCAAAGACTCAAATCATATAAGATGCTCCAAGCAAAACACATATCATGTGGTGAATAAAAATATAGCTCCAAGTAAAGTTACCGATGGAAGTAGACGAAAGAGGGGATGCCTTCTGGGGCATCCCCAAGCTTTGAATTTTTGGTGTCCTTACATTATCTTGGGGGTGCAATGGGCATGCCCATTCTTAGCCTCTTGCCACTCCTTCTTCCATAATCCATCAAAAGATTTCACACAAAACTTGAAAACTTCACAACACAAAACTCAACAGAAATCTCGTGAGCTCCGTTAGCGAAAGAAAACAAAAGACCACTTCAAGGTACTGTAATGAACTCATTATTTATTTATATTGGTGTTCAACCTACTGTATTCCAACTTCTCTATGGTTTATAAACTATTTTACTAGCCATAGATTCATCAAAATAAGCAAACAACACACGAAAAACAGAATCTGTCAAAAACAGAACAGTCTGTAGTAATCTGTAACTAACGCAAACTTCTGGAATTCCAAAAATTCAGCTAAAATAGGACGACTTAATAAATTTGTTTATTGATCAGCAGAAATTGGAATCACTATTTTATCACGTTCTGGTGATTTTTAACAATTGTTTTTGTGAACAGAAAGTTTCTGGGAATTACAGCAAGATCAAATAACTATCATCCAAGAAGATCCTATAGGTTTAACTTGGCACAAACACTAATTAAAACATAAAACCACATATAAACAGAAGGTAGATGTATTATTTATTCCTAAACAGAAGCAAAAGCAAAAAAACTAAAAATAAAATTGGGTTGCCTCCCAACAAGCGCTATTGTTTAACGCCCCTAGCTAGGCATAATAGCAAGGATAGATCTAGGTATTGCCATCTTTGGTAGGCAATCCATAAGTGGCTCTCATGATAGATTCATATGGTAATTTTATTTTCTTTCTAGGGAAGTGTTCCATGACTTTTTCTTTAATAGAAATTGGAATCTAATATTCCCTTCCTTCATATCAATAATTGTACCAATCGTTCTAAGGAAAGGTCTACCAAGAATAATAGGACAAGAAGGATTGCAATCTATATCAAGAACGATAAAATCTACGGGCACATAATTCCTATTTGCAACAATAAGAACATCATTAATTCTTCCTGTAGGTTTATTAATAGTGGAATCCGCAAGGTGCAAGTTTAGAGAGCAATCATCAAAATCACGGAAATCTAGCAAATCACACAAACTTTTGGGAATAGTGGAAACACTAGCACCCAAATCACATAAAGCATAAAATTCATGATCCTTAATCTTAATTTTAATAGTTGGTTCCCACTCATAATAAAGTTTTCTAGGATAGAAACTTCCAACTCAAGTTTTTCTTCATAAGATTGCATCAAGGCATCAACGGTATGTTTGGTAAATACTTTATTTTGACTATAAGCATGAGGATAATTTAGCACGGATTGCAACAAGGAAATACAATCAATTAAATAGAAACTTTCATAATTAAATTACTTGAAATCCAAGATAGTGGTTTTAGCAACATCTAGGGTTTTGCTTCCTTTAATCCCACTTTTATCAATTTCATCATCAAGATCTAAATACTCCGAATTCTTGGAACGCCTTCTAGGTAAAGGTGGATCATATTTAGTCCCATAATTATCAAGATTCATATTTAAAAACAAAGATTTAATAGGGGAGACATCAATAACTTTTAGATATTCATCTTTATTTTCATGGAAATTGGAAGAACACGCTTTAATAAAGGCATCTTTCGTAGCAAACATCCTAGCGGTTCTTTCCTTGCACTCATTAATGGAAATTCTCACGGCTTTGAGAGACTCATTGATATCATGCTTAGGAGGAATAGATTTAAGCTTTAAAGAATCAACAACAATAGAAATTATATCAACGTTCCTTGCCAATTCATCAACTTTAAGTAATTTCTCTTCAAGCAAAGCATTAAAATTCTTTTGTGAATTCATAAACTCTTTTACACTATTCTCAAATTCAGAGGGCATCTTATTAAAATTTCCATAAGATTTGTTGTAGGAATTTCCATAATTATTAGAACGATTACTAGGATAAGGCCTAGGATTAAAGTTCCCTATATACGCGTTGTTACCAAAACTATTCCTACCAACAAAATTCACATCAATAGATTTGTTATTATTCTCAATCAAAGTAGACAAAGGCATATCATTAGGATCAGAAGAAACACTCTTAGTAACAAATAATTTCATAAGTTCATCCATCTTTTCACTCAAAACATTAATTTCTTCTATCGCATGCACTTTTTTATTAGTAGATCTTTAAGTGTGCCATTGAGAATAATTAACCATAATATTTTCTAGGAGTTTAGTAGCATCTCCTAAAGTGATTTCCATAAAAGTGCCTCCCGCGGCCGAATCTAAAAGATTTCTAGAAGCAAAATTCAATCCGGCATAAAAATTTTGTATAATCATCCACAAGTTCAAACCATGAGTAGGGCAATTACGTATCATTAATTTCATCCTCTCCCTAGCTTGTGCAACATGTTCATGATCAAGTTACTTAAAATTCATAATATCGTTTCTAAGAGAGATGATCTTAGCGGGAGGAAAATACTTAGAGATAAAAGCATCTTTGCACTTGTTCCAAGAATCAATACTATTTTTAGGCAAAGACGAAAACCAAGCTTTAGCATGATCTCTAAGAGAAAAAGGAAATAGCTTCAATTTGACAATATCATTATCAACATCTTTATTCTTTTGCATATCACACAAATCAACGAAGCTATTCAGATGAGTAGCGGCATCTTCACTAGGAAGGCCGGCGAATTGATCTTTCATAACAAGAATCAACAAAGCAGTACTGATTTCACAAGATTCAGTGTTGGTAAGAGGAGCAATCGGAGTGCTAAGAAAATCATTATTGTTGGTATTGGTAAAGTCACACAATTTGGTATTATCTTGAGCCATCGTGACAAGCAAGCAATCCAACACACGAGCAAACAAAAAGGCAAGCGAGAAAAAGGCAAACGGAAAAGAGAGGGCGAATAAAACGACAAGGGTGAAGTGGGGGAGAGGAAAATGAGAGGCAAATGGCAAATAATGTAATGCGAGAGATAAGGGATTGTGATGGGTATTTGGTATGTTGACTTTTGCGAAGACCTCCCCCGCAACGGCGCCATAAATCTTCCTGCTACCTCTTGAGCACTGCGTTGGATTTCCTTGAAGAGGAAATGGTGATGCAGCAGAGTAGAGTAAGTATTTCCCTCAGTTTTTGAGAACCAAGGTATCAATCCAGTAGGAGGCTACGCGCGAGTCCCTCGTACCTACACAAAACAAATAGCTCCACGCAACCAACACGATTAGGGGTTGTCAATCCCTTCACTGTCACTTACGAGAGTGAGATCTGATAGAGATGATAGATAATATTTTTGGTATTTTTGGTATAAAGATGCAAAGTAAAATAAAAGGTAAAGTAAAAAATCAAAGCAATAATTAAGTGTTGGGAGATTAATATGATAAAGATTGACCCAGGGGCCATAGATTTCACTAGTGGCTTCTCTCAAGAGCATAAGTATTTTACGGTGGGTGAACAAATTACTATTGAGCAATTGACAGAATTGAGCATAGTTATGACAATATCTAGGTATGATCATGTATATAGGCATCACATCCGAGACAAGTAGACCGACCCCTGCCTGCATCTACTACTATTACCCCACTCATTGACCGCTATCCAGCATGCATCTAGAGTATTAAGTTCAAGAAAACAGAGTAACGCTTTAAGCAAGATGACATGATGTAGAGGGATAAATTCATGTAATATGATAAAAAAACATCTTGTTATCCTCGATGGCAACAATACAATCCATGCCTTGCTGCCCCTACTGTCATTGGGAAAGGACACCGCAAGATTGAACCCAAAGCTAAGCACTTGTCCCATTGCAAGAAAAACCAATCTAGTAGGCCAAACCAAACTAATAATTCGGAGAGACTTGCAAAGATAACCAATCATACATAAAAGAATTCAGAGAAGATTCAAATATTGTTCATAGATAACCTTGATCATAAACCCACAATTCATCTATCTCAACAAACACACCGCAAAAAGAAGATTACATCGAATAGATCTCCATGAGAGAGGGGGAGAACATTGTATTGAGATCCAAAAAGAGAGAAGAAGCCATCTAGCTACTAACTATGGACCCGAAAGTCTGAGGTAAACTACTCACACTTCATCGGAGAGGCTATGATGTTGATGTAGAATCCCTCTGTGGTGGATTCCCCTTCCGGCGGAGCTCCGGAACAAGCCCCAAGATGGGATCTTGTGGATACAGAAAGTTGCGGTGGTGGAATTAGGTTTTTGGCTCTGTATCTGATCGTTTGCGGGTACATAGGTATATATAGGAGGAAGGAGTACGTCGGTGGAGCAAAGGGGGGCCCACGAGGCAGGGGGCGCTCCCTCCACCCTCGTGGCCACCTCCCTCCTTTCTTTACGTAGGGTCCAAGTCTCCTGGATCATATTCGGTGAGAAAATCACGTTCCCGAAGGTTTCATTCCGTTTGGACTCCGTTTGATACTCCATTTCTTCGAAACACTAAAATAGGAAAAAAAACATCAATTCTGGGTTGGGCCTCCGGTTAATAGGTTAGTCCCAAAAATAATATTAAAGTGGAAAATAAAGCCCAATATGGTCCAAAACAGTAGATAATATAGCATGGAGCAATCAAAAATTATAGATACGTTGGAGACGTATCATGGCGACATGACTGGCGGCGAGGAGTTGTCGGCTCCGATGGCCACGGTGGTTAGAAGGCGCGGACGAGCACGGGGAGAGAGGGGAAAGGGGCAGGGCTCGCGGCGATTCCAGCAGGGGAAACGACGAGGTCGGGGAGGGGCTGGAGCTCGTGAATCCCCAGTGAGATCGCCAGCGGCCAGAGGTTGAAGACGAGGTCGGGGACGATGCTGCACGGCTTCCGGCGGGCGTGGCTCGGTGGGGAGGAAGAGGGGGTTGCTACGTCTTGAGCTTGCGTTGGTTTTCCCTGAAGAGGAAGGGATGATGCAGTAGAGCAGCGTAAGTATCTATCTATCTATCTATCTATACCTATAGTAATTTGTGACTTCCCAGAAATTCCCACGTTAATCAGATTTTACGAGCCGTTAATCTGGTGGGACTGAATTATTACGGTCAAGATTAATATTCATTGAAAAATTGAAATTGAAGATAAAAAAGATACCCGTCAAATATGTATCGATATATATTCCTCTCGAAGTAAAAAATAATAACCTGGAGAAATCGTTGTCTGTCTCACGTCTCTCTCCCTATCTCTCTTTCAAACTCTCATATATCTCTTCCTCGCTCAATTTTCCACGTCTCTCTCTCTCAAACTCATATCTCCCTTTCTCTATCGGTCGTGGTCTCTCTCTCAATCTCTCAGGTCTCTCCCTCTCTAAAACTCTCTACCTCTCTCATGTCCTCTCCCAAAATTAGAGCAAGGAAGTTGGGGCATGGAATCTGTGCCCATCGTGGTCTCTCTATCTCAATCTCTCAGGTCTCCCCGTCTCGAAAACTCTCTACCTCTCTCATGTCCTCTCCCAAAATTGGCGCAAGGAAGTTGGGGCATGGAATCTGTGCGCTCGCCCATCGATCTTATCATGTTAGAAATTGTTTCTCATCTAGATCAGGTTCCTCTTCTCACACTGATTTGCTTTGAATTTGTTTTTCTCTGGTTTATGATTGAATTAACTATATCATTGATTAATCACCCAGCATGCAGTCACACTGGCCACCGCCAGACATCCCTATGTGGCAGTGGAGAAGCAGATTGAGGCTACACTTGGTCAAAATTGATGAGCCCACCATTGCTGGTCATCCGTCAAAAACATGGATGAACTGCGCCCTGCCGCTGGACGCTGCTGCTGGTCGCCGCTCATGACCACCACCACCAAGTTCAACGTATGGCTGTGAGCTCCGCTGCTCTATGATGGTGTTGCCCTTTTCAGTTGTACACCCGTTGATACGCTCACCCATTGCTCCTTGCGTTTCCCAATCTGTTTACTAACGTTGCGTGGGTTGCATGTAATCAAGTCACCGATCAAAGCAGGAGATCTGGAGTGGAGAGCAGGCTATGCCACGAAAGAGCTCAAGGAAGTACACGGCACAGATTGCATCAGGGATAATTTAATCAGAAGATAGAAGGGAATACAACTAATCATAAGAGAGAATGGCAACAGACAATCAGAGTGGAGACAAAAACTCTGGAGGAAAGAGATTCAGCGGGGGTTGTCCAAATTTTGTGAGCTTGCCAAGGAACTAGAAAAGTGATTGCACACAGAAAAGGTAAACTCTAATTACTCATTAGTTGCAAACTTCAAAGATGGATTGGAGTTGGAGATATTCATCTTAAGTATTTATCTAGGCATTTGTTTTTTGAGCCTGCAACATTAAGTTTTAAAACTGTGATTCAAAACTGAGTGATCTCAAATTAAGACAGTGGTACATGTTGTGGGATACGTTGCAAGTTTTCCAATGGTACCAGTTTCATTTATTATGATTCCGGGTTTGCATTGTAAGACTAAAAACCTGATGCTGCATTGTAGTTCTCAGTAAAAACAGATTACTCTTGAGCCTATTCCCCATCAATTCAGAGGAAGAACTGTATCGTGTTTAAAGCAGGAAAGTTGTATATGTTTTTCTCTACATATGATGGGTTGTATCACTTGCTTTGTCGGCAAAACGTATTAGAAAATGAAAAATAAACAGTATGGGATCATGCTTAAAACCGCGTTTTGGGGAGTAAGGCAAACTTAGTACTTTTAAACGATTGGCCAATGGCCGAATATAGGGTTGTAATATAAGTATATGTTTGTTTGATAATCTTTGAATGATTTCCTGAATGAGATTGGTTTACAGGTTCGTATAGTTGCACTGCGAGGTTATTCCTTCCATTGATCATCACATTCAAGGCAAGTGCATTAATTAGTGAATGTCTTGCCTCAAAAAAGTGGTACGCAATGCCATTGCCATGGAGGCCACCTGGTACTCACACATTCATGCACAAGTTCACGGTGTCAATTAATAAAGCAACTGCAGGTTGCATTAAGTTTAAAACTGTGATTAAGCACTGAATAATCTCAAATTAAGACGGTGGTAAATGTTGGGGAATACGTTGCAAGTTTTCCAATGGTACCAATTTTGTTGATTATGGTTTAGGGTTTGCAGTGTAAGACTAAAAACCTGATGCTGTGCTGGAGTTTTCAGTAAAAACAGATTACAATTGAGCCTATGGCCCATCAATTCAGAGGAAAAACTATATCAAGTTTCAAGCAGGAAAGTTGTACATATTTTTCTCTAGATATGATGTGTTGTATCACTTGATTTGTCTGGAAAATGTATTCGAAAATGAAAAATAAACAGTATGGGATCATGATTTAAATTGCGTGTCGGGGAGTAAGACAAACTTAGTACTTTTAGACGGTTGCCCGATGGCCGAGTATAGGGTTGTACTATAACACTAGTAGAAAACAGGGCTTTGGTCCAGGCCGGGTCAGCCCATTAGTCCCGGTTTAGTCCAGAACCGGGACCAATGTGGGCATTGGTCCCGGTTCGTGAGCCCAGGGGGTCGGCCGGGCCACGTGGGCCATTGGTCCCGGTTGGTGGGACGAACCGGGACCAATGGGCCTCGCTCCTGGACCACCACCATTGGTCCTGGTTGGTGGCTTGAACCGGGACCAAAGGCTCCCCTTTAGTCCCGGCTCATGTCACCAACTGGGACCAATGAGGTGCCTATATATACCCCTCGCTCGCGAGCAGAGCACCCCAGTGCTCTGTTTTTCTCTGGCCGAGGGGGAGATGGCTTGGTGGTGCTCTAGCTCACCTCCTATGCACACAAGGTGTTCGATGGAATGCCCAAGCCACACTACTTAAGCTTTCTCCTCTCCAAGCTCGACCTCCAAGCTCCATTTTCCATAATATTTGTCTAGGTTTAGCGGTCCGTCACGCCCCGTCCCCGTCTTCACCGCCATCGATCACCCGCGCCAAGCTCATCGCCGGCACCATCGTGGTGAGCCTCTTGTTTTATCTCCTTTCTGAAAGGAAAAATATTCTTACTTGTATGTTTACATAGATACTTGTATTATTTTCTTACTTTTATTATTGCATCTTATATAGTGCGATGGTTTTGGTATCCGCCCCCGTCGGCCCTCGTCCTGTCTATGAGTCAGATGTGGTATATATATTATCTTTATAACTATTGGTTCATTTATTGTTTATGAAAGTTATGCCGACCAACGTGACATAGATTTTATTTATGTAGGATGTATGTGAATCAGAAATGCCAACCGACCCTATTGTCGAGAGGTTAAATTTAGTTGAAGAAGAAAACAATTTGTTGAAGGAAAAAATAAAGAAATTGAGGAGGAGAAGATGATATTGGAGTTGCATGTTGTGGATGTCGTCGATGATCACAAGATCAAGATGGATGCAATGCGCTTGAAGATTAGAAAGATTAGAAAATATGCCATTCATACCGAGGCTTGGTATCATTATGCCGTTGGATCAATTGTTACCTTGGTTGCGATTATGATCGCATTTGTTTTCGCATTGAAATGTTTTACATAGTTTCAATGTATGGTTTAATTAATTAGATGCTCTGGAGAGCTATATGTTGTTAGATGAGAACCATGTATGCACTTTGGTTTTAATGTGATGATGAACTTTTATTAATTTGGACACTTAATTATATATAATGCACGCAGATGAACCGGCAATGGATGTACGGTGACAGACACACCCGCGAGTACATTAAGGGTGTGCATGAGTTTCTCGATGCGGCTGAGGCAAACAAGCAGAATGGTTTTATGCGTTGTCCATGCACTGAATGTGGGAATACGAGGTCTTACTCTAACCGGAAAATCCTTCACTCCCACCTGCTTTACAAGGGTTTCATGCCACACTATAATGTTTGGGCGAGGAACGGAGAAATAGGGGTTATGATGGAAGACGGCGAAGAAGAAGAGTACGATGACAACTATGTGCCCCCTGAATACGGTGATGCTGCAACGGGGGGAGCTGGTGAAGATCAAGAGGAACCAGACGATGTGCACAATGATGCTGCAATGGGTGAAGCTGCTGAAGATCAAGAGGAACCAGACGATGTGCCCGATGATGATGATCTCCGCCGGGTCATTGTCGATGCAAGGACGCAATGCGAAAGTCAAAAGGAGAAGCTGAAGTTCGATCGCATGTTAGAGGATCACAAAAAAGGGTTATACCCCAATTGCGAAGATGGCAACACAAAGCTCGGTACCGTACTGGAATTGCTGCAGTGGAAGGCAGAGTATGCTGTGGCTGACAAAGGATTTGAGAAGCTACTGAAAATATTGAAGAATAAGCTTCCAAAGGATAACAAATTGCCCGACAGTACATACGCAGCAAAAAAGGTCGTATGCCCTCTAGGATTGGAGGTGGAGAGGATACATGCATGCCCTAATGACTGCATCCTCTACCGCGATGCATACAAGGATCTGAACGCATGCCCGGTATGCGGTGCATTGCGGTATAAGATTAGACGAGATGACCCTGGTGATGTTGACGGCGAGCCCCCCAGGAAGAGGGTTCCTGCGAAGGTGATGTGGTATGCTCCTATAATACCACAGTTGAAACGTCTGTTCAGAAACGAAGAGCATGCCAAGTTGATGCGATGGCACAGTGAGAACCGAAAGAAAGATGGGAAGTTGAGAGCACCCGCTGATGGGTCGTAGTGGAGAAAAATCGAGAGAAAGTACTGGGATGAGTTTGCAAAGGACCCAAGGAATGTATGGTTTGCTTTAAGCGTGGATGGCATTAATCCTTTTGGGGAGCAGAGCAGCAATCACAGCACCTGGCCCGTGACTCTATGTATGTATAACCTTCCTCCTTAGATGTGCATGAAGCGGAAGTTCATTATAATGCTAGTTCACATCCAAGGCCTTAAGCAACCCGGCAACGAAATTGATGTGTACCTAAGGCCATTAGTTGAAGAACATTTACAGCTGTGGAATGGAAACGGTGTACGTATGTGGGATGAGCACAGACAGGAGGAATTTAACCTTAAGGCGTTGCTGTTCATGACCATCAACGATTGGCCCGCTCTTAGTAACCTTTCAGGACAGACAAACAAAGGATACCACGCATGCATGCACTATTTAGATGACAATGAAAGTATATACCTGGACAAATGCAGGAAGAATGTGTACCTGGGCCATCGTCGATTTCTTCTGACCAACCATCAATGTCGAAAGAAAGGCAAGCATTTCAAAGGCGAGGCAGATCACCGGAAGAAGCCCGCCATGCGCACCGGTGATCACGTGCTTGCTATGGTCAATGATTTACACTACGTAATCTTTGGAAAGGGTCCCGGTGGACTAGCTGTTCCGAATGATGCTGAGGGACACGCACCCATGTGGAAGAATAAATCTATATTTTGGGACCTACCCTACTGGAAAGACCTGGAGGTACGCTCCTCAATCGACGTGATGCACGTGACGAAGAACCTTTGCATGAACCTGCTAGGCTTCTTGGGCGTGTATGGGAAGACAAAAGATACACCTGAGGCACGGGAGGACCTGCAACGTTTGCATGAAATAGACGGCATGCCTCTGAAGCAGTATGAAGGTCCTGCCAGCTACGCTCTTACGAAAGAAGAGAAAGAAATCTTCTTTGAATGCCTACTCAGTATGAAGGTCCCGACTGGCTTCTCGTCGAATATAAAGGGAATAATAAATATGCCAGAGAAAAAGTTTTAGAACCTAAAGTCTCATGACTGCCACGTGATTATGACGCAACTGCTTCCGGTTGCATTGAGGGGGCTTCTACCGGAAAATGTCTGATTAGCCATTGTGAAGCTATGTGCATTCCTTAATGCAATCTCTCAGAAGGTGATCGATCCAGAAATCGTACCAAGGCTAAGGAGTGATGTGGCGCAATGTCTTGTCAGCTTCAAGCTGGTGTTCCCACCATCCTTCTTCAATATCATGACGCACGTCCTAGTTCATCTAGTCGACGAGATTGTCATCCTGGGGCCCGTATTTCTACACAATATGTTCCCCTTTGAGAGGTTCATGGGAGTCCTAAAGAAATATGTCCGTAACCGCGCTAGGCCAGAAGGAAGCATCTCCATGGGCCATCAAACAAAGGATGTTATCGGGTTTTGTGTTGACTTCATTCCTGGCCTTAAGAAGATAGGTCTCCCTAAATCGCGGTATGAGGGGAGACTGACTGGAAAAGGAACTCTTGGAAGAGACTCAATAATATGCAAGGACGGATATTCTTGGTCTCAAGAAAACTACACAGTTCTACAGAACTCTACCTTGGTGACCCCGTATCTCGATGAACACAAGAACAGTCTGCGCTCCAAACACCCAGAGCAGTGCGACGACTGGATTACATGTGAACACATCAGGACTTTCAGCAGTTGGTTGGAAACACGTCTCAGAGGTGACAACACTGTTTGTGATGAGTTGCACTTGTTGTCCAGGGGATCATCTTTGACTGTATTGACTTACAAAGGATACGAGATAAATGGGAATACATTTTACATGATCGCCCAAGATCAAAAGAGCGCCAACCAAAACAGTTGTGTCCGCTTTGATGCAGCAACCGAGAGCGGAAAGGACACATATTATGGTTACATAGTGGACATATGGGAACTTGACTACGGACCTGATTTTAAGGTCCCTTTGTTTAAGTGCAAATGGGTCAATCTGTTAGGCGGCGGGGTACAGGTAGACCAACAGTATGGAATGACAACAGTGGATCTGAAAAATCTTGGGTACACTGACGAACCGTTCGTCCTAGCCAATGATGTGGCACAGGTTATCTATGTGAAGGACATGTCTACCAAACCGAGAAAAAGAAAAGATAAGGAAGCGAATACATCATACGATGAGCCAAAGCGCCACATAGTTCTTTCAGGAAAAAGGGACATCCTGGGAGTGGATGGTAAGACAGACATGTCTGAAGATTATGAAAAGTTTCATGAAATTCCTCCCTTCATTGTCAAGGCTGACCCAAGCATCCTAATAAACAATGTAGATTATCCATGGTTACGGTGCAATAAGCAAATGACATAAGCGAAGAAAAATTGAAGACTTTCTCCCGCAACTATTATGATGATACCATGCCAACTTTGTAACACACGAACATGCTACCATTGTCCGTTTTGTACATGCACATGCTATGTGGCTGAAATTATGATACCATGCCAACTTTCAACTTTTTCAGAGTTCATTTGAAATGCTTTCATGTCTTATGGTACGGCCCTCGTAATACCATGACCATTAGTCCCTGGCCCATGCCAACTTTCAACTTTCAACTTTCTAAAACTAATGGCACTAACAGAAAGTTTATAATTTTGCTCCTCGCCCCTGGCCCATGACCATTAGTCCCAGTTTGTGCCACAAACTGGGACTAAAGGGTTGGTCCTCGTTGCGGGCAGAGTTTAGTCCCACCTTGCCAACCGAAAGGGGCTCACACCAGTTTATAAGCCCTTCCCTTTCTGCCTTGTTGAGCTCCTCTCAAAGTGAAAATAGATGCCCTAATAGAGAAAAGTTTAACCTAAATTCATAGTGAATTTCTCTGAAATTCATAAAAATTTACTAGGAATTTAGGTTGAATTTTCTCTATAAGCGCATCTATTCTCATTTTTTAGTAAGTTAATCACAAACTTGTGATTCAAACAATTTTCAAAGAATTCAAATTAAAAGCAAAAAGTTTATAATGGCACTAACAGAAAGTTTATAATTTTTATAAAACTAAAAGCAAAAAGAATAAAAAAATAAAGCAAAAAACAAAAGAAAATAAATAATGCAGAAAACAAAACAAAAAAACTGGAAAAAATAGCAACAATAAGTATTTTGTTGTAAGTAGAAACAAAATAAAATAAATAAAGCAATAGAAAGTTTATAATTTTGCTGACCTAAAAGCAAAAAGAATTAAAAAATAAAGCAAAAAACAAAAGAAAATAAATAATACAGAAAACAAAACAAAAAACTGGAAAAAAAATAAAAATAGCAACAATAAGTATTTTGTTGTAAGTAGAAACAAAATAAAATAAATAAAGCAACAAAGAAAACAAAAAAATAAAAAAAGTGTTTTCAAATTTGAAAACTAATGGCACTAACAGAAAGTTTATAATTTTTCTAAAACTAAAAGCAAAAAGAATTTAAAAATAAAGCAAAAAATAAAAGAAAATAAATAATGCAGAAAACAAAACAAAAAAACTGGAAAAAATTAAATATAGCAACAATAAGTATTTTGTTGTAAGTAGAAACAAAAAAAAAACAAAAAAAGTGCCACCTACTGGGCACCCACGGCCTGAATACGACTAGAAACCTTACCATGGGCCAGGATTCAGGCCCGCGGGAGGCCCAGTAGGCCCACAGGCACAGATTGCACGGTTAGGCCCGAAAGCCTGCTTTAGAGAGGAGCTCGAGAGGGAAGGCGCACCGCACCTTATAAACAGGTGCGGCTCCCTCTCAACTAGCGAGGTGGGACTAAACATTTGGGGGCGGGACAGCACAAGGCCTTTGGTCCCGGTTGGTGGCACCAACCGGGACTAAAGGGGGGCATTGGTCACGGTTCGTGGCACCAACC
>NC_041392.1:697476286-697482305 GCF_002162155.2 Triticum dicoccoides | reverse complement strand
CCGCGCGCGGCCGCTGCCTTGCGCGGCCGCCGCGCACCGCCCCTGCCCTTCGCGGCCGCTGCACGCCGCCCCGCCGCGCGCTGCCCCTGCCTTGCGTGGCCGCCGCGCGCCGCCCCTGCCCTTCCGTGCCGCCGCCCCTGCCCTTCATTTTTTAAGTTTAATTTTTTTGTTCATATATATATAATGTATATGTGTATGTACGTATGTGGCTATGTGTATGTATATGTTCATAGAAAATTTTGTATATTGTATATGTGTATGTATAATGTATATGTGTATGTATAATGTTCATATACAATGTACAATGTATATGTGTATGTTAGTTTAATTTTTTTGTTCATGGAATTTTTTTTCATATATATATAGAAAGTTTTTTGTTCATAGACAGTTTTTTGTTCATATATAGGAAGTTAGAAGAAAATTTAGAATATGCTAAAATTTATAAGAAAAAGAAGGATAGGAAAGAAGAAAATAAGAAGAGGAAAGAAAGAAGAAGAGGAGAGGAAAAGAAGAGGAGAAATAAATAAGAAGAAGAAAAAAGAAGGAAAAGAAGAGGAGAAGAAGAAAGGAATAGTGGAGAAGAAGAGAAAATAGAATATTCTATTTTCTCTTCTTCTCCACTATTCCTTTCTTCTTCTCCTCTTTTTTTCTTCTTTTTTTCTTCGATCTTCTCCTCTAGCTATTCCTTTCTTCGAGGGTTCTATAGGGTCGAGGGATCGAGGGTCGAGGGTTCCAGGGTCGTCTAGGGGTCGAGGGTTCCAGGGTCGTCGAGGGTTCGAGGGGTCGAGGATAGCCGAGGGGTCGAGAGAGGTTTCCTAGTGTCAAAGTATTGAAGAAATCCATGGCTTCATCATTAGCCGGAAGTAACCAGGGCATGACGAAGTCCTCCAAAGTTATTTTGGAATGGTGTCCCGGATAGAATAATTTGCCTTTTTGTATGAATTTCAGCAAAGGCCTTCCAAATAACGATATTTGGAAGGTTCTTGCTGAACTTTGTACCAAAAAGCGAATTATCTTATCTGGGACTCCGTTCCAAAATAACTTTGGAGAGCTTCGTACCATCATGCACCTGTTAGTTTCGCCTAATGATGAAGACATGGTTTTGTTGAATCCTTTGACACTAGGCAACCTCCCGACCCCTCGGCGATCCTCTCGAACATGAGAGGAAGAAGAGGATAAAAAAAGAAGAGGAAGAAGAAAAAAAAGAGGAGAAGAAAGAATAGAAGAGTTCTTTTCCTCTATTCTTTCTTATCCTCTTTTTTTTCTTCTTCTTCCTCTTTTTTTATCGAGAACGAGGGTCGTCGAGGGTCGCCGAGTGGTAGAGGAGAAACCCTAAATAGAAAGTATCATCGGTGTGAGATACATGTACCGTCGGTGTCGGACACTACATCCACGTCCCACAAGTGGCACGGGCTTCGACGCCCACGTCACTTGTGGGACGTGGATGCAGTGTCCGACACCAACGGCCACATGTATCTCACACCCACGATACTTGCTATTTAGAGTTTCCTCTACCGCTCGGTGACCCTCGACGACCCTCGTTCCCGATAAAAAAAAGAGGAAGAAGAAAAAAAAGAGGAGAAGAAAGAATAGAGGAGTAAAGAGGCGAAGAAAGAATAGAGGAGTTCTTACTCCTCTATTCTTTCTTCTCCTCTTTTTTTTTCTTCTTCCTCTTCTTTTTTTATCCTTGAAGCGTTGTCGAGGCCACCCCAAACCCTAGAGAAGTAGCGTCGAGGCCACCCCAAACCCTAGAGAAGCAGCGTCGAGGCCACTAATTAATATTAGTTCTACGTTTTCGCCACTAATATATCCATCTGTCATGTTTAAATAATAATTGCCATGTTGTCAATATTTGTAGAAACTATGGACACTGCCCAAGACGAAGTACAAGAAGAGTTGTTGGGGGACATAATCGCACGAGGAAGTGATGCCATCTGCTCGTTGTTTCTCAACGAGACCGATGGTCTGGAAGCAGCTGATTATGATGGCTCCGGTGACCTAATGCCGGTGCAAGAAGGAGACCATGAGGACGGCTCCGGTGACCCAATGCTGGTGCAAGAAGGAGACCGTGATGACGTCTCCGGTGACCGAACCGAGTCCGGCCAGGTATATATATTAGTTAAGCTTCTGCTGACTAGCTAATTGATGCATTCATTGTTTTGCTATGTACACATATTAATTAAGTCTTTGTTCTTTTTTCTAGCCCTCCGGATCGAGCACAACTTCGGTAAGGAGATGAGGCCCAAAGAAAAAGTTGAGCTCGGATGAAAAGTTTGAGATCATAGCAATCGCGCCCGACGGCCAACCGATTGAACCCCTCCGGACAAAGAGCGCATTTGTTGCTCAGTGCGGGGTTTTGGTTAGGGACAAGATCCCGATCAGCATCCAGCAATGGTTTAAGCCGGCTACAGAAGACCCTGAGGTGTCTTATGTCAATGATATGCAGAAAAATGATCTTTGGACTGAGCTGAAGTCAAATTTCACCCTACCGCCAGAGGATAATCCAGAGAAGCCAGTTAAAGAGCAATTAATCAAGTCTTTTGCTCTTAAGAGGATGGCAGAACTATTCAGGAGGTGGAAGAAAGAGCTGAATAAGTTTGTCGAAAATAATGAGACACCAGAATTCAAGGGCAGATATGAGAAGATCAGAGATCACTGGCCCGCATTTGTGGCCCACAAGACATCAAAAAAGAGTAAGAAGATGTCGGCGACAAACAAGCAGAATGCTGCGAAGAAGAAGCATCACCATCGCACGGGGTCAGGTGGCTACCTCGTAGCCCGGCCTAAGTGGGCCAAGACTGAGAATGATCTGGTTGATAAAGGCATCGAACCAGAGACAATTAACTGACCAGACCGTTGCCGGACTTGGTTCTTCGGGGCTGGCGGAACCTTGGACCCTGTAATAGGGAAGTGCATTTGGACGAACGATCAAATGAACATACCAGTCAGGAAGCTTCAGCACTATATCGAAGCAGCGCAGCAAGGGACGTTCTTTCCAGACAGAGAGAATGACGAGCTCACAATGGCCCTCGGGAATCCTGAGCACCCTGGACGGACACGAGGCACGCCAGGCTCCATTCCGTGGAAGGTTGGGTTTCGGAACGCAGGCGGTTACATATCGCATGAGAGGAGGAAAAAAGTGCAGCAGACCCAAATGCAGGCGCTGCAAGCAAGGGTACAAGCGATAGAGGAACGAGAAGCAAATCGCAGCAAACGTACTGCCGAAGCTTCCCCCGAAGCTACCCCACCATCTCAGCGGATAAGCAGCATGGCTTCCACCGAGCTGCTTCAGCCGGAGCATGCCTTGACAGCTCCTTCCAGCTATCCCGTCGATGCTATCACGGAGTCTCAAAATTGCCACCTTATGACGCAATGGATGAATTTGAAGGTCAAGGCGGCTGTCGGCTCTGTTTATCCTACTGAACCCGGCGCAACTTTTTACTGCCGGCCGATTCCAGAAGGATATGCTAGGGTGATGGTGGATGAAATAACGGAGGGATTTGAGGACCTCCAGCTTGACCACCCTACCGGTGAAGCGGAGACTAGGCTGGGGTCTGCTCTGAAGACTCCATGCCTATGGCGGAAGGAGCTCATCAACCTTCCGAACTGGACGCCTCCGCCTCCTCCTCCTCCGGCAAGTCAGGGCACTCCGCCTCCTCCTCCGGCGAGTCAGGGCACTCTGCCTCCTCCACCGCCTCCTCCTCCGGCGACTGACGATCAGGGCACTCGACCGGCTCCTTCTCCAGTGCGTGGCAGCACTCCGCCTCCTTCTCCGCCTGCGCCGACGCGCCCGAGCAGCCAGCCTCCTCCTTCTCCGCCTCGTCAGCAAGGGCGGAAGAGAACTGCCGCCGCTCCGGCTGCTCCGGCGCGTCGTAGTCCTTCTGCTCGGCCGGCGTCTAGCAGTACAGCCAGAGGCGGGAGGACATACAGATTCGGTCCTTCTCTGAAGACTCCAGAGAAGTTACCATACGAGAGGACCCCGGAGGAGAACGTCGAGATCGCACGAACCGAAGTGGATGACTGGTTTCAAGGGTTGAAAGCAAAGAGACATCCACTTCCAGAGGAGAAGGTAGATCCGGTGAAAGCGAAGCGCACTCTGGCTGCCCTGACAAAACCACCCAAGTCTCCGCCGAAAGAAAACTATGAGCGCATTATTGGAAAGGAATTTGCCGAAGCGGAGCGGTCGGGAAGTACTGTCAGTGATCAAAGGCTGAAAGAACGAAGAGCTGGGAAACAAATTGCCCAGCTCGGCGAACAAGCGAAGCAATCGTGCCCCCCGCTCAAGGTGCCTAGCCACAACGTCGCTAATGATCCGAGGATGGTGCCCGGTTATAGCAATCTTGCAGATTACCTGCCCGACGATGTACATTATGAACCCATGGAGGTGCAGATACAAAGATACGAGTACGGGAAGCCTCTCATCAAAGATGAAAGATCTTTATCAACGATGATGCGAAGATTGCATGATTGGTACTTGAAAATCTGCATAGACTCTGGGGGGAGGAGTACTTTGTATGCGAAAGTTAAAAAGGAGCATGACCTCGTTGGAATTGAACTGTTGCCTGTTCCATTTGAGGAGTTCTATAAGTTTTTCAATCAATTGGCCCTCGATAAAACAACGATCACCTGCTACTGTCTGTAAGTAGTACTACTTCTGTCATTAAGTCTCTCTATATAGCTCAGCTCTTTCATTGCATGTATTTATAATCATCCTCACTATATTATGCAGATTGAAAATCGCCGAATTGAAGAAAAGACAAGTCGGTGATATTGGGTTCATTAACACATATCTCATAGATGCAACTCAGGTTAAATTTCATGCCGCGGCTACCGAGGCCAACTTGCTACGATCGTTGGTAATAAATGAAAACAAAGATATTATACTCTTTCCTTACAACTTCAAGTGACTGTTACTGTCTTGTGCGTATTCGGTTTCCCTTATATATTAGTCAAGGTTATAGTAATGTAATTGATGAGTTATGCATGCGTGTGCAGTTTCCACTATATTCTCCTAGAGATTAAGCTTGAGCAGGGACTAGTAACCGTCTTAGACTCAAGACGAAAAGATCCCTAGGACTATGCAGACATGACTCAAATACTCGAGAAGTAAGTTAAGTCGATCATTATCCACCATATCAGCAACTTTGTTCATTTCCTGATATATCAAGTAATTGTTTTCTTTGTCCGGCGGGGTTTGGAGAAAATTCACCAGAAAAGCTCCGGGACTGCCAAAGGGGCTGCAATTTAGACACCCGAAAGTAAGTACTATAGTAGCATGTTCCACGCATCTACTAGTCATTCAAGCGCTAGTTTCATCAATACCATTTGGCATTCTTGCTTATCAGTTTGATTGGCGGTAAAGTGGTTGTGGCAGGAACAAGGGAATGATTTCTGTGGATACTACGTTTGCGAGTCCATCCGCCACACGACCTGTGAGCGGGGCTACACTGACGAACAATATGAAGTACGTAAATAACAACATTCACAATTTTATTTTATTACCATCATTTGTGTTGAGTTTCATTCATTCATATATATATGTATTGACCCCCTTCTTTAAATTAGATGTTTCGGAAGCGGGATGAACTCCTAGCACCAGCTCGCATGCGAGCAATTCAAGAGGAATTGGCAGCATTATTTCTTGACCACGTGATCCCTGAAGGCGGAGAATACTATGTGGACCCTGAGTCCGTATGATTATATTTGTAAGAGATAACTATTGTATATATGTAGCTGGTAGTGTCGGATAGATATACGAGAACTTGTTGTTCGACCAATCTCTCGGAGAAGGAGAGGTGGTCGATATCACTTCTCTCTGTATGCATATATGTTCATGACGATCTTCTGTTTCCTTCGTTTGCTTACTAGCTAGCTAGCGTGTCTAGTCCTCTCTATACGTATGTATAGTATGTAGCGTCGACCAAGCACGGACATAAGAGAGGACACTTCTCTCTATTAATTATAGCTAGCTAACACAATATATGAAACACCTAAATTAACCCCCCAAAACCCCCAAACC